>NC_053431.1:82481813-82781813 GCF_007990345.1 Gossypium hirsutum
GGGAAATCGTGGATCGTACACACCCGAGGTGTTCTGGTAGAGGCTTAATTCGATGTATAATCATGCTCTATGTGTGCTATTGGCCGAATGTGCAGGACGATATGTGCCTTGTGTTTGAGTTCGCAATGAAAATGAATATGATGTGCCATGAATTATTGTTAGATGTGCATGATTAATTGAATGCTGTCCGGGCTAAGTCCCGAAGGCTTTGTGCTAAGTGAATATATCCGGACTAAGATCAAAAGGCATTGTGCAAATACAAATTCTGGGTTAAGCCCGAAGGCCTTTGTGCGAGATACTAATCCGGGTTAAGTCCCAAAGGCATTCGTGCGAGTTATTAAATCCGGGTTAAGTCCCGAAGGCATTGTGTGAGTTACTAAAACCGGCTATGTCCCGAAGGCATTTGAACGAGGAGCTATATCCGGTTAAATCCCGAAGGTACGTGATTGGTATGAATGAGCTTGCTGTAAATTCAGCGAATACTCGAAAACTCCCATATGGGATATGTTATGTATGTGTTGAATTTAATCGAGCCCTTACAATAAATGTTCGCTCAGTTGATAACGAGCTACCGGCCTTCGGCTAAGTTAGTCTATTGTGTATGTACATAAGGGTTGTTAATGTTGTGAAGCAAGTTTGATATCGGTAATTGCGATTTATGAAATATTCCGTTTAGCTAATGTGTGTTATTCTTGTTTATGCTGGAATTCCTTGCTCAAAGCTTACTAAGCATAAATTGCTTACTCGTTATACTGCTCCTCTGTTTTATAGATTTTTGGTTCTCAGCTATCGGACTCGGGATCTTGAAGTCGAAGTCGCCCACACTATCAAGGCTCTTTTGGGTACTATTTTGGTTGAATTTTGATATGGCATGTATAGGACTACCATTGTTGTTTTTCGAGTACTTTATGAAATGTATAAGTGTACAGCCATGCGAAAATGGCTTGTAGAAGTGGAGTATGGCATTAGACCATTCATGTTTATGAATGTATAGATGGTTTCATGATGTAACTATAGTTGGAATGGAAGTGTTGAGCAAATGATCAGCCATTGGAATGGCTAAGTATGATCATATGTGGGCATATGTATGACAAGGCCCTAGTTGGTCCATGAAACCCGAAATAGGTAAGGTTACTTTGAAACAAAGGCTAACAGCAGCAGTGGCGTGGATTGGAAAAATCACAAGAATTGGAATTAAATAGTGAATAAATTACGTAATCGAACCTTGATGAATCTACTTTCATATGAAAGTAACGAAACAATCATATGAACAGTACAGTAAGAGATATTCAGGTTCTTGTGGGACAGGGCCATAACAGTTTCTGGATTCCCTGTTCCGACTTTGGAAATTCACTATAAATTGACCAGAGATAATTAGGAGTCATACCATATATGTATGGATTCCTCTCTGAGTCTAGTTTCCATAGAAACAAACGGCATCAGTATTGAAGCTCTGTGCAGAGAGATATCCAAGTCGTAATGGGAAAGGTCAGTGTAGTCGACCCTGTAACATGGGAGATTGACTAATAAACTGTACTAATTGGCCTGACCAAAAATTCTAGAAAAACTTACATAGGTGGGGACATGAGTCTAGTTTCAGGGAAAATCACAAAACTGATTTTCGAGTTGTGAAACTCAAGATATGATTTTTGAAGCGACTAGTACTCAGACTGGGTAGTGTCTGGAAAAATTTTTCAAAGTTTGTTAACATCTCGTGTCCGACTCCGGTGTCGGTCTCGGGTTCGGGGTGTTAAATTAAATTGGTATCAGAGCTACGGTTTAGTTGATTCTAGGACTACCGTAATGTGTTAGGTCTAGCTATACATGCCATTTTATGTGATTACTTGATAGTGTGGTGATTTCTGACAATTGTAAATGTGTTTATAGTAATGGATCCCGATCGTGACCGAGAGGTAGCTGATGATCTTGAGAGTGTAGCGCCTGCTCCCGCACAAGGGACAGTGCCGGCAGACTCTCAACCTAATGCTAGTAATCCGAATGATGAAGCTAGACAAGCATTCTATAGCGTGATGAATGATTGGTTCAACCAATACATTCGAACTAATATGGCTGTTCCACAACCTCCATTCCCGACAAATACTACCCCCGCACCTACAATACCACCGGTAACGGACCAAATAAGGTCAAATAAGCCCCCAATTGATAGAATCCGAAAACATGGGGCTACTGAATTTAAGGCTATGGATAGCGATGATGCCGAGCAAGCTGAATTTTGGCTGGACAACACTATCCGGGTACTCGATGAGCTATCTTGTACATCCGATGAATGCCTAAAGTGTGCTATCTCCTTGCTACGTGATTCTGCCTACTATTGGTGGAGTACTCTGACTTCTGTTGTGCCCCGAGAGCAAGTAACTTGGGAGTTTTTCCAAACTGAGTTTCGGAAAAAGTATATCAGTCAGAGATTTGTTGATCAAAAACGGAAGGAATTTCTTGAGCTTAAGCAAGGCTCCATGTCGGTTACTGATTACGAGCAAAAATTTGTTAGACTTAGCAAATACGCTCGGGAATGTGTTTCGTCCGAAGCTATTATGTGTAAATGCTTCGAGGATGGGCTGAATGAAGATATAAAATGTTCGTTGGCGTTCTTGAAATACGAGAGTTCGTGGTACTTGTTGAACGAGCTTGTAAAGCCGAAGAGCTTAGAAAGAAAAGCAAAGAGTTGATGAGGGAACTGGAGAGTTTCGTAAAAGATCCTCGGGAAGGTCTCTTCAACAGACGTCGAAGAGATTTCGAGATGATGCGGGCCAGTTTAGAGGCACTTCGGGCCTTTTTAGACGAGATCGTGATCGACCCCCTGTGGGTACACGAGGCACTTCGGTCGCCAGTGTTGTGAATGAACGTCGAGATAGAACGAAATGTCGATATTGCGGTAAATGGCATTCGGGGAGTTGTAGATTCCCTGACCGCTCCTGTTACAAGTGCGGATCAGTTGACCACTTCATTAAAGATTGCCCGAGGTTGTTTGAACAGAATGAAATCAGAGTGGGAAACCGGGTGCTACCACTGCTCGAGGTAGACCATCTGGAAATACGGGCAATGCTAGTGGTGGTCAGAGAGGATCTAGAGATGATATAACCAGATCTGAAGCTCGTGCGCCTGCTAGAGCTTATGCTATACGTGCCCGCGAGGATGCTTCTTCGCCTGATGTTATTACCGGTACATTCACTCTCTTTGATACTAATGTAATTACTTTGATTGACCCCGGTTCTACTCATTCTTACATATGTGAAACCTTAGCATCCAGTAAGACTTTACCTATTGAGTCTACTGAGTTTGTAATTCGGGTGTCAAATCCCTTGGGTCATTACGTGCTTGTCGACAAAGTGTGTGAGAAATGTCCCCTGGAAATTTGAGGTTCCTGTTTTCCGGCGGACTTGATGCTTTTGCCGTTTGATGAATTTGATGTTATCCTTGGTTTGGATTGGTTGACCGCGCATGATGCGATTGTGAATTGCAAGAGCAAGACTATTGATTTGAGGTGCGCAAAAACCGAAGTAGTCCGAATTGAGTCTGCGGACTTGGAGGGGATGCCAGCTGTAATATCAGCAATGTTGGCACAGAAATATGTAAGAAAAGGGTGCGAAGCATACCTTGCGTATGTACTTGATGACAAAGAATTAAAAAAGAAACCCGAATCTGTGCCGGTGGTTTGTGAATACCCGGATGTTTTTCCGGAAGAATTGCCGGGTTTACCACCTGTTCGGGAGATAGAGTTTGGTATTGAGCTTGCACCTAGGACTACGCCGATTTCGATAGCCCCATATCGTATGGCACCAACCGAGTTAAAAGAGTTAAAAGCTCAGTTGCAAGAATTGACGGATAGAGGTTTTGCTCGACCAAGCTTCTCACCTTGGGGTGCACCAGTATTGTTCGTGAAGAAGAAGGACGGAACCATGAGGTTGTGTATTGACTATCGTCAACTGAATAAAGTGACGATAAAGAATAAATATCTGTTGCCGCGCATCGATGATTTGTTCGACCAACTGAAGGGAGCCTCAGTGTTCTCAAAATAGATTTGAGATCGGGCTATTATCAGTTGCGAATTCGAGATTCAGATATTCCTAAAACTGCCTTCAGAACGAGATATGGTCACTACGAATTCTTAGTGATGTCGTTTGGGCTCACTAATGCCCCTGCAGTATTTATGGATTTGATGAATCGGATCTTCAGACCGTATTTGGATCGGTTCGTAGTTGTGTTCATTGATGACATTTTGGTCTATTCAAGAGATGAGACCGAACATGCTGAGCATCTGAGGCTAGTGCTGCAAATTTTGCGGGAAAAGCAGTTATATGCTAAGTTCAGTAAGTGTGAGTTCTGGTTAAGATAGGTTAGCTTCTTGGGTCATGTGGTATCCGCGTCGGGTATTCGAGTTGACCCGAACAAAATTTCAGCCATACTTGACTGGAAACCTCCGAGAAATATTACTGAAGTTCGGAGCTTTTTGGGGCTCGCCGGTTATTACCGACGATTTGTCAAAGGTTTCTCGATGATAGCCACACCAATGACGAAGCTACTTCAAAAGGACGTTAAGTTCGAATGGACGGAGAAGTGTCAGAAAAGTTTTGATCAACTGAAAACTCACTTGACTGAAGCTCCAATTTTAGTGCAACCCGAATCGGGTAAAGAGTTTGTCATTTATAGTGACGCATCCCTACTTGGGTTGGGTTGCGTATTGATGCAAGAAGGTCGAGTCGTGGCCCATGCGTCGAGACAATTGAAGCCACACGAGAGGAATTATCCGACCCATGATCTCGAACTAGCTGCCATCATATTTGCTTTGAAAATATGGCGACATCATTTGTTTGGTGAGAAGTGCCATGTATTTTCGGATCACAAAAGTCTCAAATATTTGATGACTCAACGAGACTTGAATCTGCGACAAAGATGTTGGCTTGAGTTGTTGAAAGATTACGAGCTTGTCATTGATTACCACCCGGGAAAGGCTAACGTGGTTGCGGACGCCTTAAGCCGGAAGTCATTGTTTACTTTACGAGCGATGAATGTGCATTTGTCTGTTCTACCAGACAATGTGTTAGTAGCTGAATTAAAAGCTAAACCATTATTGACTCACCAAATTCGTGAAGCTCAGAAAGTCGATGATGAATTGGTTGCAAAACGGGCTAAGTGTTTTCCGAACGAGGAATCGGAGTTTCAAATTGATGATGATGATTGTTTGAGGTTCAGAAATCGTTTGTGTGTTCCAAGGAATTCGGAACTCATTTCGATGATTCTGAACGAAGCCCATTGTAGCCGAATGTCAATTCACCCGGGGAGTACGAAAATGTACAACGATTTGAAACGTCAATTTTGGTGGCATGGTATGAAACAGGACATCTCCGACTTTGTTTCGAGATGTTTAATATGTCAACAAGTGAAAGCGGAACATCAAGTGCCTTCAGGATTACTCCAGCCGATCATGATACCCGAGTGGAAATGGGATCGAGTCACACTGGACTTTGTGTCTGGACTGCCCTTGTCAGCAAGTAAGAAGGATGCGATATGGGTTGTTGTTGATAGACTGACTAAGTCGGCTCATTTCATCCCCGTACGTACGGATTTTTCATTGGATAAACTAGCTGAATTGTACGTTTATCAAATTGTGAGATTACACGGGGTACCTGTTTCTATCGTGTCGGATAGAGATCCGAGATTCACCTCACGATTTTGGAAGAAATTGCAAGAAGCTCTGGGTACCAAGCTGCTTTTTAGCACTGCTTTTCACCCCCAAACCGATGGTCAATCCGAGCGGATAATTCAGATACTTGAGGATATGTTGAGATGTTGCATCCTCGAGTTCAGTAGTTCATGGGAATGGTATTTACCTTTGATTGAATTCGCTTACAACAATAGTTTTCAATCAAGTATTAAGATGGCACCTTACGAGGCTTTGTACGGTCGTAAATGCCGTACACCATTGTTTTGGACCGAGCTCGGTGAAAGTAAAATTTTCGGAGTTGATTTGATTAAAGATGCTGAACAGAAAGTAAAGGTAATCCGTGAAAGTCTGAAGGTAGCCACGGATCGTCAAAAGTCGTACGCAGATTTGAAACGAAAAGACATCGAGTATCAGGTGGGAGACAAAGTGTTCCTTAAGGTTTCACCTTGGAAAAAGATACTCAGGTTCGGCCGTAAGGGCAAGTTGAGCCCAAGATTCATTGGGCCGTACGAAATCTCTGAACGAGTTGGTCCGGTTGCGTATAGATTGATTTTGCCCCCGGAGCTTGAAAAGATTCATGACGTCTTTCATGTTTCGATGCTTCGACGCTATCGATCTGATCCATCGCATATAATTAGCCCATCAGAGGTTGAAATTCAAGTCGACATGAGCTATGAAGAAGAACCGATGCGTATCCTAGCTCGTGAAGTGAAGGAGTTGCGAAACAAAAGAGTTTCGCTAGTAAAGGTGTTATGGCTCAAACACGGGATCGAGGAAGCTACTTGGGAGACCGAGAGCTCGATGAAAGAACAATACCCAAACCTATTTACCGGTAAGATTTTCGGGGACGAAAATTTCTTAAGTGGGGGAGAGTTGTGACAGCCCAAAGTTGACCCTAGTCGGGAAGTGGTTTCGGGACCACTAAACCGAGTCACCGAAATGTTTGAATGTGATACTTATTGTCTAGAATATGTAATTATGAATGTGTGAAAATTTCAAGCTTCAATTTGGTTGATTTCATGTGAATTTAGTCAATAGGACTTATGTGAGAAAATTCTAAAATGTGATAGGTCAATGTGTGAGGACCTATTAGTGCATGTGGACAAAGGGGGGACTTGCATGTCAAATTCCCCCCTACTAGTAGTGGCCGGCCATGACAAGCATGGTAGACCAAGTTTGATGGCCAAGACATGTCATAGACATGTTTTGTTGGTGCATCATGGGTGGAAAAAATAAAATAATAGGAATGGAAATTAAATAATGAAAAGGAGTATGATGAATACACAAAAAAAAAAAGTGTAGTTGATTCTTTTCCCCCCATTGCCGTGAGCTAAAGAAAAGAGAGGAGAAGATCTTTGTTCATCCTTTTCTCACTTTCATTTAGCCTAAATTAGAAAGAAAAACAAAGAAAAAAATTTCTCATCCTTTGATTCATCCTTGGCCAAAAATTTTAAGGAGGAAAGAAGAAGAAAGGTGAAGAGATTCGGCCATGCATGTAGCTAGGCTAAGGTATGTTTGATGATGTTCCATGAGATGCATGCATGTTTTAGTTGTTAGCTTGAGTTCTACCTAGCCCATGGTCTAAATCTTGCTATGTGATGGAAATGGCACTTGACCATGGATGCATCATTCTTGGTTGATGTTTGATGTTGTGGTGATGAGGCATGAGGATGAGTTAAGATTCGGCCTAGGTGGAGGTCGTGTTAATGCCATTGCATGCAAAATATGAAGCTTGTTAATGATGCATGTGATGATGGCTTGATGATTCTTGAACCTCCTTTTTAGCATTTTTGTGTGAGCACATATGTGCATTGGTTGCTAAATGGAGAAGAATCGGCTAGCAAGATGTGTGCTAAGGCCGAATGTAACTTTGCATGTTAATGAGCAATGCATGTGTTAAATTGATGAAAAGGGGGAGGATGCTTTACTAGTGTGTATATGTGTGTATTAAGTGTTGAAATCGACCCCAAAAATAGACATGCATATTCGGCCAAGGGGAAAGAAATTAGCTAATATGTTGTGTTGATGCATGATTTTTGCATGTATGAGACTTTAATGTCTAATGTATAAATATGGGCTAAGTGCCTTGTGTTCATCTTTTTGATGCCTAAATGATGAAATCAATTTATTTGTTTAATTAAGCTCAAGAGCAAAGGGGAAATAAATCCGATAAAGGGAAGGAAAAAGTGGTCGAATAGTTAGCGGAATCGTTCGACAACACCCGAGGTAAGTTCTTGAGTAAGAGAGCTTAAATTACGATGTGATTAAATCATGCTCTATGTGTGGCTATTGAGCCGAATGTGCAAGGACGATATGTGCCTTGTGTTTGAGTTTCGCAAATGAAAATGAAATATGAATGTGCCATGAATTATTGTTAGATGTGCATGATTAATTGAATGCTGTCCGGGCTAAGTCCCGAAGGCTTTGTGCTAAGTGAATATATCCGGACTAAGATCCGAAGGCATTTGTGCGAAATACAAATTCCGGGTTAAGCCCCGAAGGCCTTTGTGCGAGATACTAAATTCGGGTTAAGTCCCGAAGGCATTCGTGCGAGTTATTAAATCCGGGTTAAGTCCCGAAGGCATTGTGTGAGTTACTAAAACCGGGCTATGTCCCGAAGGCATTTGAACGAGGAGCTATATCCGGTTAAATCCCGAAGGTACGTGATTTGGTAATGAATGAGCTTGCTGTAAAATTCCAGCGAATACTCGAAAAACATCCCAATATGGGGATATGTTACGTATGTGTTGAATTTAATCGAGCCCTTACAAATAAATGTTCGCTCAGTTGATAAACGAGCTACCAGCCTTCGGCTAAGTTAGTCTATTGTGTATGTACATAAGGGCTGTTAATGTTGTGAAGCAAGTTTGATATCGGTAAATTGCGTATTATGAAATATTCCGTTTAGCTAAATGTGTGTTATTCTTTGTTTATGCTGGAATTCCTTGCTCAAAGCTTACTAAGCATAAATTGCTTACTCGTTATACTGCTCCTCTGTTTTATAGATTTTTGGTTCTCCAGCTATCGGACTCGGGATCTTGAAGTCGAAGTCGCCCACACTATCAAAGGCTCTTTTTGGTACTATTTTGGTTGAATTTTGATATGGCATGTATAGGACTACCCATTGTTGTTTTTCGAGTACTTTATGAAATGTATAAGTGTACAGCCATGCGAAAATGGCTTGTAGAAGTGGAGTATGGCATTAGACCATTCATGTTTATGAATGTATAGATGGTTTCATGATGTAACTATAGTTGGAATGGAAGTGTTGAGCAAATGATCAGCCATTGGAATGGCTAAGTATGATCATATGTGGGCATATGTAAGACAAGGCCCTAGTTGGTCCATGAAACCCCGAAAATAGGTAAGGTTTACTTTGAAAACAGAGGCTAACAGCAGCAGTGGTGTGGATTGGAAAAATCACAAGAATTGGAATTAAATAGTGAATAAATTATGTAATCGAACCTTGATGAATCTACTTTCATATGAAAGTAACGAAACAATCATATGAACAGTACAGTAAGAGATATTCAGGTTCTTGTGGGACAGGGCCATAACAGTTTCTGGATTCCCTGTTCCGACTTTGGAAATTCACTATAAATTGACCAGAGATAATTAGGAGTCATACCATATATTTATGGATTCCTCTCTGAGTCTAGTTTCCATAGAAACAAACGGCATCAGTATTGAAGCTCTGTGCAGAGAGATATCCAAGTCGTAATGGGAAAAGGTCAGTGTAGTCGACCCCTGTAACATGGGAGACTTTGACTAATAAACTGTACTAATTGGCCCAACCAAAAATTCTAGAAAAAATACATAGGTGGGACATGAGTCTAGTTTCAGGGAAAAATCACAAAACTGATTTTCGAGTTGTGAAACTCAAGATATGATTTTTGAAGCAACTAGTACTCAGACTGGGCAGTGTCTGGAAAAATTTTCAAAGTTTGTTAACATCTCGTGTCCGACTCCGGTGTCGGTCTCGGGTTCGGGGTGTTACAACCCTAGCTTGAAATATGGGTAGAAATAGAGAGAGCATGTTCCGAGGATATCAAAAATACAAAGAACCTTAAAAACGAGGCTAGGGAGCACTTACTATTGAGCTTGAAAATGTTGAAAGCCCTGACTATGGAGACCCTTTAAGTTTCAGCAGCCATGGAGAAGAAATGGGTGAATTTTGCTTCCTTTTTCCCTTTTTATTAATTTTATTACCAAATGACCAAAATGCCCTTTCTTACTAAACTTACAAATTTTTCCATGCATGCCCATTTTTGTCCAAAAACTTAGAAATTGGGAAAATTACTCTTTAAGGCCCTCTAATTAACATTCCAAAGCAATTTCATACAAATTTCTTCTAGAACCCAAGTTTTGCAATTTATTCAATTTGGTCCTTGATTTCTAATTGGACACCTTACACATAGAATTTCTTCATAAAACTTTAACAAATGCTTATTTTCATATCCTAGACCTCATAGTGATCATGAAATAATTATTTTAACATTGGATTTGTGGTCCCAAAATCACTATTCTGACTAGGCCCTATTTCGGGATGTTACACACTGAGTGTATATACTCAGCGCAGGGTTTGTTTTTGTGTGCAGGTTAGTTGAAGTCAAAATTTTCAGTTTAGCATCCAAGAAAATCTCGAACTTAGCAAAGTGGTGATATATTCTCTTTTGTAAAATGGCATGTACCTAGGTTGATTATATAGGTCATTGTGAAATATGATTGTGAATGGTGTCATAAATTGACTTTGGAAGGTTATATACAATATAAATGAAATACTAAGATTATGAAATGACATGTTTGGTTTATTTAATATAGTATTTGAATTGGATTAAATGAAATCAAATGAATTGATTTGGATAACACATATGATAATGTTTATGAATAAACATTGATTAGGTCTTTAGGTTGTGGTTTTTCACATAATTTAGGTGTATTTGAACTTATATTGGATTGGTTGAAAGATTCGTTTATGAGTTACTTGTGGTTTAAGAATTGTAGAGTTGGGTTACTTGATGTAAAAGGCTAGTTTTGAGTCCACTCGGGCTAACACTCGAGCGTGTGAGCCTTGCACTTAGGAAAAATTTTGAAATTTCAAAAAAAATTCTAGGGTACCGGAATTAGTACCAATTGGCTTCTTTTACTTGATCTGGGCTTCGAGGGCCCATGAAAGGGATATTATGATTTAACTTTAATATGAATGTGAATTAACTACAAAAGTTTGTAATTGTTTTGAAAAGTCTGGTAATGCTTCGTAACCCTATTTCGGTGCCGGTATAAGGTTAGGGGGTGTCACATATATGGCGTTTGCAAAAGGGTATAATCGCATAACATTAACAAGTAAACTTATTTTTTTTTCAAAACTCAAAGTTCTGATTTCATATTTGAAAAAAAATTAGTACAATAGTTGTAACAGCCTAATTTTGGGCCTAGTCAGAATAGTGGTTTCTGAACCACTCACCCGAGGTTGGAGAAAATATTTCTGATATCATTTTATTTGTTATAGCATGATTTTATGAGTGCATGAAAATTTTGGTGAATTTATTTTAGCGATTGCATGCTTAATTGTGAAAAAGGACTAAATCGCTTAAAGTGCAAAAGTCTCATTTTGATAGCTAAGGGTGTTAATTTTCCATGAACCTTAATGTGGAGGTCTTTAAAGGACTATTAAGCCAATTTCAGAAGGGTGGCCGACCATAGGGGACAAGTTGGTTAAAAAGTGAAAAGTCTAGGTGGTTTGGTGACTTAATTGAATATAATAAAACAAAATGAGTTCATATTTTCATTCTCTTCTCATATCACCAAAATTTTCAGCCATTAGAAGGGTTTTTGAGCTTCCAAATTTCAGCAACTTTAAACCTTTGCAAGTAAGTGATCTTGATGACTTTTCTTAAATATTTTTGTACTTTTGAGACCCTTGTAGCATGAGCTTTCTAATGGGGGGACTATTTTGCAAAATGGTTGAAAGTTTAGGGTTTTTCCATGAGAGAATTTAGGTTTTTTCTGAATTATTATGGAATAAAATAAGTCTTGGATAGGTAATAAACAACTTTTGTGAGGAAGTTTTCATGGTAACCCTAACTAAGGACCATTTTGCATAGGTTGTAAAATAGGTGATAAATGTATGAAATAATGAAAATTATGGATTGCTTTCAGTATAAAAAGTATTCGACTAGGCTTGATTAGTAAGAAAATGTGATTAAAATCAAATTTCGTGCTAGGGGTAAAAAAGTCATTTTGTGAAAACCTAGGACCAAAATGGTCATTTTGCCCATTACAAATTTTTGAGTATCTAGATTTATATGCTGATGAAATGAACGAATTTTATCAATATAGATCAAGAGAAGCGTGATTCGAGTCTTGATCAGGGTAGGAATAATGCTTAAGAGAATTAAGCTCGTTCCCATCATTTTGTACCGAGGTAAGTACATATGTAAATAGCGTGTCATTGTAGCTTACTTTTAAATGTTTTATTTTTACCATCTATCATAAATTTTACTCGATGTCATAAAAGTATAAATAATGCGAGGTAAGAGTAACCTACCTTATGAACAAGTGCAACAATGTCAGGTTAGATACGATATCCTGTTTAACCTTGAAAATAGTATAGGATATAAAAAAGTAAATCATGAGAAATTGAGTGGTGTGAACTCATGAGTTGAGTTTGAGTTCATGAGATAAGCGAAATATGTAATGTGGGTTCGGGTACTGACCTTGTATGTATACCTGTGAGTAGCTAAATGAGCGGGCATTACATAATAGAGCTATAGGGTCCGGGTACTGACTTAGTAAAAAGGCCCGTGAGTAGCTCAAATATACAAGTATTACAAAGTTTGAGGTAGCTTTGGCTACTTGTATGGTACTTAAGAGTAAACTATCTGAGTATTCATTGGTATTACCAAGTGTTCAATGGGTAACTCGATGAATGGATTGGTGATACTTCCAATGAGGTATGTCAATAGAGAGAATGAATTTGGGTTATTTTCTAGGTAATTGCAGGTATTTATACTAAACTCCCAAATGAAGACCTTAGTATGTGATGAGATGTAGTAAGTATGCATAGAATAAGTGAAGAGTAAGATAGTGAGATTAAAATGATATATCATTTAAGTATGATAAACCATAGTTTGTTGAATGTATTTCTAATTACACTTTTTACATATATGTACTTACTAGGCTCCCATGCTTACCCTATTTCCATTCCATTTTCTTACAGTGCCGCAAAAGTAGTTCGAGGATCGTTGCCTATGTCGGAGAAACCAGCCACACTATCCTTGAAGCACTTGGTATAACTAGTTTTATCATTTTGATTATGGCATGTATAGGAACTTTTGATTTTATTTTTGTGTCACATTATTTTGGGGCCAAAGATGTTGCCTTGTTTTAACATTTGACTCATTTTGTATAAAGCCATGAAATTGGCTAATATTTTAAGCTATTATATAAATGTAAGATAGTCTTTTACGAATGTGAAATTGTTGGCATGGTTGAATTTATGAAATGTATATAGGTCTTAGCTATGGTTGTTGGTTGATAAATCATATTACGTTAGATTTTTATATGTTGATTGGTATTAAATTGTGTTTCAGGGTAGCATAGGGCTTCATAAATAGCCTTATATTGTCCACACGGGTAGACACACCCCATCGGCGTGTTGTCTGGCCGTGTGTCCCCTGCACGTAAAAGTTTTAAGTCAGTATGCATGGTAGTAAACACACGAGCAGAGACATGACTGTTTGTCTCAGCCGCGTGGAGGACATGGCCTATGGCCATAGGCATGTGCCTTGGCCATGTGGCCCTTATTGGATGCTGACATCAGAAACAGAATGTCAAGGTTTTCGCCAATGGGCTAGGACACGAGCATGTCATGGCCGTGTGAGGGACAAGTGCCATAGACATGGGCGTGTGTCAGGCCATGTGAAAGCCCCTATAGGTTCGAATTTAGAATTTAATTCATAAGGGCATGGGACACGGGCGTGTCCCTTGATGCTTAGGCCATCTGTGTCTCACAGGCCATTAACACGGCCATGCCTTAATGACCACATGGGCGTGTCGCCCACCTACACGGGCTTGTGCTATATTTCAAGGGTTATTTTTCTAAAGTTTGTTAAGGACCCAAGCCGATCCCGAATGGTTTCCAATGGACGTTTGAGGTCTCGTAGGCAAATGTTAAGGAGTTTATATAAAGTTTTAAAATTTATCAAGTCTTGATAATTCAAAAAAGTTAGAATGAACATGTTTAAGTGTGGTAATGCCTCGTATCATGTCCCAGCATAGGACTTGGGTGTGGGGTGTTATATTTGGTGGTATCGGAGCTATGGTTTGGTCAGTTCTCGAACTAACCTAGTGTCTGTACGATTCTAGCTATACATGCCATAAATAAATTGTGATAGTGTGATGGCTCCTGATTTTGTTATCACGTTTTCTTATAGTAATGGATCCCAATCAAACTATGGCAGACGATGTAGAAAGTAATGCATCGGCTCCTGCTGAAAGGGAGATGCCATCTGATAATTGACTTTCCACGGTTAGCCAGGGAGGGGGAGAAGGGGCTCGGGTAGCCTTTCTCCACATGATGAATGAATTGTACACGGAGTTCATCCGAGGGAACTAGAATGCTCAACCCCTTCCACCTCCACCTATCCCTCAACCTATCCCTGTAGCACCGCAGGGTATGGATTTTGTGAGACTGAATAGACCCCCAGTGGACAAGATCCGAAATCATGGAGCTAAGGAGTTCCGTGCAAATAATGATGATGATCCCGAAAAGGCAGAGTTCTGGCTTGAGAATACCATCAGGGTATTCGATGAATTATCTTGTACTCTTGAAGAATGCTTAAAGAGTGTCATATCCTTGTTTAGGGACTCTACATACCATTGGTGGAAAACATTAGTTTTAGTGGTACCTTTTGAGAGGGTCATATTGAGATTCTTCCAAGAGGAATTCTGAAAGAAATATATTAGTGAAAGATTCATGGATCAAAAGCATAATGAATTTCTTGACTTGAAGCAAGGCCGCATGACAGTTACTGAATATGAAAGGGAGTTCGTCCAACTTAGTAAGTATGCTCAGGAATGTGTGTCCTCCGACGCTAAGATTTGTCGAAGGTTTGAAGACGGACTTAATGAAGATATCCGATTGTCAGTGGGTGTCCTTGAATTGAAAGAGTTTGTGGTGCTCGTTAATTGGGCTTGTAAGGCCAAATAATTAATTAAGGAGAAGAAGAAAACTGAGGTGGAGACTAGAGATGCAAGGAAGAGACATTCAAGCAAGTCATTTCCATCTCAGCCTAAGAAATCTAGGAACATTTACTCCTGTTCTCATGTGTCAACTGGACACTCATATAGAGATCGTAAGCAGCAAGATTCAGATTCTAAATATCGGGCTATATCAATGGCTAGTGTGGCTAACATCAGGTCTTCTCAGCCAAAGTGCCAGCATTGTGGTAGAAGTCATTTCGACAAGTGTAGAATGAACGATGGAACTTGTTTTCGATGTGGTTCTTAAGACCATTTTATCAAGGATAGTCCTGAGATGAACGAGAAAGAAAAATTTCAAGGTGCAAGGCCAAGTGGCACCAATTCTAAAGGAAGACCTCAGAAGAATGTCAAAAGTGGGCTAGCAACAAGAATGTAACAAGAGAAACCACAGAGAGATCAGAAGCTAGAGCTTCGGCTAGAACCTATGCCATACGCACACGTGAAGATGCATCTCCTCCCAATGTGATCACTAGTACATTTTCTCTCTATGATAATACTATTATTGCTTTGATTGATTCTGGCTCCACTCATTCGTATGTGTGCATGAAATTGGTGTCTAACATGAACATACCTGTTGAGTCTATGGATTTTATGATTAAGGTGTCAAACCCTCTAGGCAAGCATGTGATAGTCGACAAAGTATGCAAGAAATATCCCTTGATAGTTAGATGCCACCATTTTTCGGCCGATTTGATGTTGTTACCATTCAATGAGTTTGATGTCATTTTGGGTATGGACTGGTTGACACTCCATGATGCTATAGTAAATTGTAGGAAAAAGGTTATTAAATTGAAATGTGAAAATGATGAAACTCTTTGGGTTAAATCAGATGAACCGGAGAATTTGCCTATTGTAATATCCTCAACGTCTACCCGGAAATGTTTGAGGAAAGGTTGTGAAGCTTATTTGGCTATTATAATGAATGCTAAGGAGTTTGAGCTGAAGGTTGAGATAGTACCAGTTGTATGTGAATATGCAGACGTATTTTCGAAAAAATTGCCTGAGTTAAACCCTAATAGAGAAGTTGAATTTGGTTTAGAGCTAATGCCAGGGACAATGCCTATTCTGATTGCTTCATATCTAATGGCTCTGACTAAGTTGAAGGAACTAAAGTTACAATTACAAGAATTGACCGATAAGGGCTTTGTGAGACCAAGCTTTTCACCATGGGGTGCTTCGGTGCTTTTTGTGAAAAAGAAATATGGATCCATGAGGTTGTGCATAGATTACCAGCAATTAAATAAGATGACAATCAAGAATAAATATACATTGCCGCGGGTTGACAACTTGTTCGATCAATTGAAAGGAGCATCATGGTTTTCTAAGATAGACTTGAGATCCGACTACTATCACCTGAGAGTTAAAGAGTCAGATGTACCTAAGACTACTTTTAGGACGAGGTATGGTCACTATGAGTTCCTCGTCATGCCTTTCAGTTTAAAAAATGCTCCCACAGTTTTTATGGATTTAATGAATAGGATTTTTCGACCATACTTGGATAGGTTTGTTATTGTATTTATCGATGACATCCTGATCTATTCTAGAGATGAGGTGGAGTATACCAGACACTTGAGAATCGTTCAACAGATATTGAGAGACAATCAGTTGTACACCAAGTTTAGTAAAAGTGAGTTTTGGCTTCAAGAAGTCAGATTTTTGGGTCACATTGTCTCGAGCGATGGCATTAGGGTTGATCCCAACAAGGCTTCTGCTATTGTTGAATGTAAACCCCCAAAGAATGTGACCAAGGTTAGAAGATTAAAGATTTCTCCAGGATTGCTACTCCCATAATGAGGTTATTACAAAAAGAAGTTAAGTTTGAATGGTTGAATAAGTGCCAGCAGAGTTTCGAGAAGTTGAAGAAGTTATTGACTGAGGCTCCAGTATTAGTACAACCCAAATCAGGAAGAGATTTTTTGATTTATAGCGATGCTTCTCTAAATGGCTTGGGATGCATACTCATGCAGGAAGGCAAGGTTATAGCTTATGCCTCGAGACAATTGAAACCTTACGAGAAGAATTATCCAACACATGACCTAGAGTTGGCTGCCATAGTGTTTGCCTTGAAGATCTGGTGACATTATTTTTTTGGGGAGATATGCCACGTATACACTGATCATAAAAATCTTAAGTACTTGATGACTTAGAAGGATCTAAATCTGAGACAACAAAGGTGGTTGGAACTATTAAAAGAGTATGAATTGATTATTGACTACCATCCGAGTAAGGAAAATGTGGTCGCAGATGCATTGAGTAGAAAGTCATTATTTTCACTGAGAGCAATGAACGCCCAATTCACTATGTCAGAGGATGGTTTGATTCTAGCTGATTTAAAAGCTAGACCGACGTTTTTCCAAGAAATTTGTGAAATTCAGATGAGTGACAATGAATTCTTAACAAGAGAACTCAGTGTAAATTGGGTGTTGAGTCAAATTTCAGATTGATTCCGATGGTTGCTTGAGGTTCCGGGGTAGGATTTGTGTTCCTAAGGATACCGAGTTGATTCAAAAAATTTTAATTGAGGCACATAGTGGTTGTTTGTCGGTACACCCCGGAAGTACGAAAATGTACAATGATTTAAAGAAAATGTATTGGTGGCTAGGTATGAAAAGAGACATTTCGGAGTTTGTATCAAAATGTTTAGTGTGCCAACAAGTGAAGGCAGAGCACTAAGTACCTTCGGGTTTACTTCAGCCTATCATGGTCCCCGAGTGGAAGTGCGATCGAGTTACTATAGATTTTGTGACTGGTTTGCTGGTAACTCCGAGGATGAAAGGTACCGTAGGGGTTGTGGTTGATCGACTGACAAATTTTGCTCACTTTATACTAGTGTGAACGGATTTCTCAGTTGATAAGCTAGCCGACTTGTACATTTCTGAGATTGTGAGGCTTCATGGAGCGCCCTTATCGAGGTTTTGGAAGAAGTTGCAAGAAGCTTTGGGGGCAAAGTTGAATTTTAGCACAGCTTTCCATCCACAAACTGATGGTCAGTCGGAGAGAGTAATTCAAACTCTTGAGGATATGTTGCGTTGTTGTGTCCTGGAGTTCCAAGGCGGTTGGGAGAAGTATTTATCGCTGGTCAAATTCGCTTATAACAATAGCTATCAGTCGAGATTTAAAATGACACCTTATAAAGCATTGTATGGGCGTAAGTGCCAAATGCCTTTGTATCAGACCGAGCTTAGAGAGGGTCAGATTCATGAGGTCGACTTTATAACACCGTAAACCTGGCCCAAATGTTACGGCTGAATCCGGTGTGTCACATTGAAGCGTTACTGTGTAGGTCATGTCTTATCTAAAATATTTCTTAGTGATTTAAGGATATTTTCGTTATAGATTAAAGTGAATGGAAGCTGTGCACCAGGTAGGATGCCGAAAAAAGAGGAGGTGAGTCTATTAGATGGCTTAAGTACCAAGCTCTCCACGGATCCACTCCTAGACATGCACACAACCATTGCCACACTTTAACTGAATGATTGTTAAGGAAAAGCCATTTCATTTTAAGCCTTTGAAAACACCTATTAATTTTTGAAAACGTTTTCATTTCGGAAGCTTTGTCTTGTTTCATGATATTTTGAAATCAGGTAATCTCTTTTAAAAACGCACCCTAGAGCTATTCAATTTCAAACATTTAAATCCATATCATGCCTAAGCTAATAATTATACTACAGCAATTAAAAATAATTAAAGCGGCCTTATTACAACTTAAAACCCAAAGCAATTAAAGTAAATGAAACTAATCCAGTCATAAGAAGAAAATTGAGCAAGCAAAACATGTAGCCACTCCGAATCCCTCTCAGCTCCAAGTCCACTATGGTTGGGGGTTACCTGCACGGATAAAATTAAGGGGTGAGTTTGGAAGACTCAATGTGTAAAATAACCATAGTCCAGATCAGTTCAAACCACAGAAACAGATTAAGTTGGGCCTTAGCCCTATACAGAATTCAGAATGAAGCCTATAGGCCTATAACAGAAACAAAACAGATATATCATGTATGCAAAAAACCCAACCCATATTCATCCGTATACACCCCCGTGCCAACCTTACACCATGTGGGGAGACTACTCGACCCACCCATCCGCTACACATCACAAAATTTGTAGCATGGCTGCCAGAACAGATATTGTGACAGAGTCACCAGATACAGATATTGTGGTAGAGCCACCAGAAACAGATATTTGTGGCAGAGCCACCAGATCAGATATTTGTGGCAGAGCCACCAGAATGCTTCCTCCATCAATATAACCCATATCCCATGCAACAGATATATATGTCATGGCATACAACAAACAAAATCAGAATATCATGCATTTCAGTCAAAGTTAACCCTAGGGGTATAATGGTAATTTTCATACTTAGGGGTATTTTAGAAAATTTAACTATTTTAGGGTTTACATTCATATTACAGCTATTAACACATTAACAGAAACACTTACCAAGCGTTTTTACCGAATTGGGCCCGTTAGCCCATTAACCCGATTTTGGCCCATTAAGCCCAAATATACCGAGGTGCACGAAATTGCTCACTCTGCAATCATACCGCTTGTGATTACCAAAATTAACAACCAAACCATCTCACAAGACCTCGCACGCTCGCAAGTTCACCAAAATGCCGACTTTTCGACATTTCGACTTTTTGGCTTTTGTCAATCTAGTTTATGAGTGGGTGTCGTTTCCACACCTGATTTGCGACAAATGCTACCGAAATCTCCCACGATATCCTACAATCGTCACTAGACATATCAGATCCAAAATACAATGGCAACCATCATAAACTTACTTACCATAATCGGCCATCAATACCTATGGCCCTTGAGATCCTACCTTTGCCAAAACTAGAGACTAGATCTAGATTTAGTCGTTCCACTTGTCCAAGCCTTCGATTAGTAGCCTCTGGATCACACTAACACCAAAACAAATCAATTATTACAACCCTTAAAGCCTTAAGCTCCAATCGATAGCCTCGCTATGTCTTTAGGGATTTCAGCATTTTTAAAACCCGAAATAAAGAATAGATTTGAGTACCTACCCCAGGTTCTTTCAACCAAAACGATTCCACTTTAGTTTCTACTCAGATCTGATGTAGATCCAGCCCTTAAACACTAGCAGAAATCGAATCTTAGAGATCTAAAGATTCAACTATACGTCCCTAAAAACTATGGTGTTTTCAGCTTTTAGACCAGTGAAGAGGAACATGATTTGGTATGGTGGTTTTTGCAGTGGTATTGCTGATAGGGGTTGAGGTTTAAAGGATGTGAAAATCGGCCAAAAGAGATGAAGAAAATAGGAGGATTTTGACTGGAAGAAATTGGCACAAGAAACAACTTTCGAGATTTCAGTTTTTATGGCAATAGGCTACAGAGGTTTAGAAAAGAATGGGAATGAGAGAAGAGATGAGTAGAATGGTAGGAATGTTTCGGCCAGAGAAGAAAAGAAAGAGAAAAAGAAAATAGAAGAAGAGAGGAGAAGAGAAGGAAGAATTTGGCACTCAGGAGATCTAACTTTGCGTTTTTCGGCTTTTTACGACACTGAGAAGAGAATAGAATGAAAGTGAAGGCTCTAGGTGGCTAACCCTAATTCGGCAAAACAAAAAGAAAATAAAGCTTGCCCTAGCCGAATTTCCACTTAAGCTCTATCACATGCCAAGCATATGCACACAAAATAAAAGTAACAACATGCTTACCTTGTAACTTGAACTCTGGCTCCCCCTAATCATCCACACGTCACTCCCCAAACACCTTGGTGGCGCCACATGCCACTTTACCACAGATTTTTTTGTGTCCTATTTTACCACCTCAATTTTAAAAGCCCATATCACCAGAACCCTCTCTCTCCAAAATTAAAATTCAGGAATTGCCTTGAATTAAATTTACTCTTGGGCCTTTTAAAAGCCCACCAACATACTTAGACCCACACCAAATAGTCAAAACACAATATTTCTAAAATTCATTGAAAATTACAGAAATCCTAAAAACCCCAAAAATTGGGACGTTACAAACTTAATCAAGGAGACTGAAGAAAAAGTTAAGGTGATTCGTGATTGTCTAACGGCAGCTTCGGACAGATAGAAATCTTACGTGGATTTGAAACGAAAAGATATAGAGTATCAGGTCGACGATAAAGAATTTTTCAGAGTATCTCCTTGGAAAAAGGTTTTTAGATTCAGTAAAAAGGGTAAACTGAGTCCACATTTTAGCGGACCTTATGAGGTGATTGGGAAAATTGGGCCAGTAGCCTATCGGTTAGCCTTACCATCAGAATTGGAAAAGATCCACAACATATTCCATGTGTCCATGTTACGCCAATACCGCTCTGACCCTTCACATGTGATTTCTCCGACTGAAGTAGAGATTAGACCGGATATGTCTTATGGTGAGGAACTTGTTAAGATCCAACATTAAGAAGTTAAGCAATTAAGAAATAACAATGTTCTCCTTGTGAAAGTGTTATGGTAGAGACATGGGGTTGAAGAGGCCACATGGGAGCTTGAGGAAATCATGAAAAGCCAATACCCAAATCTTTTTACCGGTAAGATTTTCGAGGACAAAAATCCTTAAGGGGGCTAATTGTAACAGCCCGATTTTAGGCCTAGTCAGAATAGTGGTTACCAAACCACTCACCCGAGGTTAGAGAAAATATTTCTGATATGATTTTATGTGTTATAGCATGATTTTATGAGTGCATGAAAATTTTGGTGAATTTATTTTAGCGATTGCATACTTATTTCCGAAAAAGGACTAAATCGCATAAACTGCAAAAGTCTCATTTTTATAGCTAAGGGTGTTAATTTGCCATAAATCTTAATGTGGAGGTCTTTAAAGGAAAATTAGGCCGATTTTAGAATGGTGGACGGCCATAAGGGATAAGTTGGTCAAAAAGTTAAAAGTTTAGGTGGTTTGGTGACTTAATTGAATAAAATAAAATAAAATGACTTCATCTTTTCATTCTTTTCTCCTACCATTGAAATTTTTAGCCATTAGAGGGGTTTTTGAGGTTCAAAATTTCAGCAACTTTAAACCTTTGCAAGTAAGTGATCTTAATGACTTCTCTTAAATATTTTTGTACTTTTGAGACCCTTCTAGCATAAGCTTTCTAATAGGGGGATTATTTTGCAAAATGGTTGAAAGTCTAGGGTTTTTCCATGAGAGCATTTAGGTTGTTTGCTGAATTTTTATGGAAGAAAATGAGTCTTGGATAGGTAATAAACAACTTTTGTGAGGAAGTTTTCATGAAAACCCTAACTAAGGACCATTTTGCATAAGTTGTAAAATAGGTGATAAACGTATGAAATAATGAAAATTTTGGATTGTTTCTAGTATAAAAAGTGTTCGGCTAGGCTTTATTTGTGAGAAAATGTGATTAAAATCAAATTTCGAGCCTAGGGGTAAAATAGTCATTTTGTGAAAGCATAGGGGCAAAATGGTCATTTTGCCCAATCATAAATTTTTGAGTATCTAGATTTATATGCTGATGAAATGAATGAATTCTATCAATATAGATCAAGAGAAGCCTGATTCGGGTCTTGTTTGGGGAAAAAACAAAGTTTATGACGATTAAGCTTTCCTAAAATTTTGTACCGAGGTAAGCACATATGTAAATAACGTGTAATTGAAGCTTACTTTTAAATGTTTTATTTTTATCATGTATCATAAATTTTACTCGATGTCATAAAAGTATAAATAATGCGAGGTAAGAGTGACCTACGTTATGAACAAGTGCAACAACGTCAGGTTAGATACGAGATCCTGTTAAACCTCGGAAATAGTATAGGATATAAAAAGGTAAGTCATGATAAATTGAGTGGTCTGAACTCATGATTTGAGTCTGAATTCATGAGATAAGCGAAACATGTAATGTGGGTCCGGGTACTAACCTTGTGTGTATACCCGTGAGTAGTTCAATGAGCGAGCATTACATAATAGAGCTATAGGGTCTGGGTACTAACTTGGTAAAAAGGCCCGTGAGTAGCTCAAATATACAAGTATGACAAAGTTTGAGGTAGCTTTGGCTATTTCTATGGTACTTAATAGAAAACTATCCGAGTATTCATTGGTATTTCCGAGTGTTCAATGGGTAACTCGATGAATGGATTGGTTATACTTCCAGTGAGGTATGTTAATGGAGAGAATGAATTTGAGTTATTTTACAGGTAATTACAGGTATGTATACTAAACTCCCAAATGAAGACCTTAGTAAGTGATGAGATGTAGTAAGTATGCATAGAATAAGTGAAGAGCAAAATAGTGAGATTAAAATGATATATCATTTAAGTATGATAAACCACGGTTTGATGAATGTATTTCTAATTACACTTATTTACAGATATGTACATACTAAGCTCCCATGCTTACCCTATTTCCTTTCCATTTTCTTACAGTGCCACCAAAGTAGTTCGAGGATCGTCGCCTACGTCTGAGAAGCTAGCCACACTATCCTTGAAGCACTTGGTATAGCTAGTTTTATCATTTTGATTATGGCATGTATAGGAACTTTTGATTTTATTTTTGTGTCACATTGTTTTGGGGCTAAAGGTGTTGGCTTGTTTTAACATTTGACTCATTTTGTATAAAGCCATCTAATTGGATAATATTGTAAGCCATTATATAAATGTAAGATAGTCTTTTACGAATGTGAAATTGTTGGCATGGTTGAATTTATGAAATGTATATAGGTCTTAGCTATGGTTGTTGGTTGCTAAATTATATTAAGTTAGATTTTTATATGTTGATTGGTATTAAATTGTGTTTCAGGGTGGCACAGGGCTTTGTAAATAGCCTTCTATTGTCCACACGGGTAGACACACGGGTGTGTGTTACACACAGCCAGCCCCATAGGCATGTTGTCCGGCCATGTGTCCCCTGTACGTAAAATTTTCAAGTTAGTTAGCATGGTAGTAAACACACGGGCAGAGACACAGCCGTGGGTCTCAACCGTGTGGAGGACACGGCCTATGGCCATGGGCGTGTGCCTCTTATTGGATGTCGATGTCAGAAGCAGAATGTCAAGGTTTTTGGATATGGGGTAGGACACGGGCATGTCATGGCTATGTGAGGGGCAAGGGCCATAGACACGACCGTTGTCAGGCCATGTGAAAACCCTATAGGTTCGAATTTAGAATTTAATTCACACAGGCAAGGGACACGAGCGTGTCCCTTGATGCTTAGGCCGTGTGTGTCGCACGGGCCATTAACACGACCATGTCTTAATGACCACATGGGCATGTGCTCTGTTTCAAGGGTTATTTTTCTAAAGTTCGTTAAGGACCTGAGCCGGTCCCGAATGGTTTCAAATGGATGTTTGAGGTCTCATAGGCAAATGTTAAGGAGTTTATATAAAGTTTTAAAATTTGTCAAGTCTTGATGATTCGAAAAAGTTGGAATGAACTTGTTTAAATGTGGTAACACCTCGTATCCTGTCCTAGCGTAAGACTCGAGTGTGAGGCGTTACAATAGTACATAAATTAAGGCATATCACTAACCCCATTAGGGTTGCTTGAAGCTTCATTCTCTCTAAGGCTTGCTTTGCTAGCCTTATGTTGTCATCTTCATTGGCCGGGGCAACACTAGTTTCAATTGGATTTTATCCAAGTAAAAATCTTTAGAATTGCTCTATTGGGATGCGAACTCTTCCTATGGAGCTCTAGAAGGAAAGTGAACATCGAATCCCAATTGATCACTAGCAACGTAGCAGAGAACACTGAGATCGGGTAGAAAGTTGTTAAAATTTTGAAAAGTTTCCTTCTTAAAATATTCCAAAGTTTTAGTGTGCCTCTGATCAAAGCTCGCCATTGTAGCCTTCTTCTCTTCAGCCATTTTTCTTATTATGGCCTTATGTTTTTCAGCCATCTTCTTCATAGTAACATTCATGCTCTCTTTTTCTGCTCTTAAAACTATGACCTCCTCGAATAATTTCTCTACCTTGCCCTTAGTGATTAGTAAACGTTTAGCTAAGTCCTTATTCTTCCCCACAGGTTTGGTTTTTTTCCTTTAGTTTGGAATCGAGCTCACGGGCTCTCTCTATGCTTGCATAGCATTCTAGTAAGAATCATCGAGCTCCCTCTTGTTGACTTTAGCTCTGTTTATACCTTCCTTGAGACCCAAGCCAACCATGCTAGCCTCATCCAAAAGAACTTGTAGGGACAAAGCTAGTTCTTACAGAGAAGGCTTCTTCACACCATTAGACAAACCAACCGAACACATACGCTTATTAACTACTTTTGGCAGAGATATTTTCAAGTGGTTAGTGACATCGTTGGGACTATAATTGAATTCCCTCATTCTCATATGTTCAAGCCAAGGGAGTAGTTCACCAGTCTCACCACCTATCACAACAAATTTTACAGGAGCACAAACTACACCATACTTAATCATTGTACCAAAAAATCCTTCATTCGATGGCTTATCTATGGTTGGGGATAAAAAAAAGGATCAATAGGGGATAAGTTAGTAGGAACAACATGTGATGAACTTACATGGACAACAATAGGTGAGCTTGCATGAGCAACAGAAGGAGAGTTCACAACAAAGGAAATAAAAGTGGCAACCACAACAGTAGAAGGTCTAGCGTGGTCTGTCCTCTTTTTTCGATGTTGTTCTAATATTGCACTGTATTCCTCCTCGTTTCTTAGCACAACATTCAAAACCCCTATGTTAGTCCTACACTTCTTTGGCATATCCAGCATAGAAGCTCGTACGTCCATGTATTCGTCGACTTTGAGTGACAAGCTAGTAGACTCTGCAAAACTATCTTTAGTGTCACAGATCTGTAAAAATTTGGTGTAGTAGATGAAACTAGTTTTCACATTTAATGAGCTTGAATACAAGCATTTTTGTTATGTTTTAATTCAATTTCTTTAGTTTCAATAAAATGTGCACATTGAGTCTTTTATTAACCTTAAGGGCAGAATAAGGCCTACGGGAGAGCTAACTTGCTTTCTAAGTGTGCAGAGGACCATTAGAGGGCATTTCGAGTTGATATTGGATGCTATGTTGCAGTGTTGGGGAGCCGATGTAGCAACATAGAGGGTCGAATAGAAAAGGTGACAAAATTGCCTTCAAGGTTGCGGCACAAGCTAAGGGTGTTGCGACATACCCCTGAAGACAACTGCAGAGGAGTAGATTGGTTGCTTCATCATGACACAAGTCCTAGTGTGTCGCGACATCGACTCTGTGACATGAAAAAAACATGAAGCATGGGCATTTTAGTCTGCACAATTAAACTTTAAGCTTGGGAATGTCAGCTAACCTAGGGTTGAGGACAATAACCACCTAAAGGCTATAAATAGAATTCTCTGGCACACATTATAAACATCTTTTCATTAGCTTAGATTTTCTCTTTAGGTTTAATTCTTTCTTTCTTAAGTTTTCATAGTTTTAGTTATTTACTTCTTTCAAGAGATCTGATTGTGAAGGAGATCAACTTCTGTGGATTCATGCTTATATTCAATATTAATTAAGCTTTTCTTAAAATCTCTATTTTAATCCATTTCATATGATTAATTCTTCCTTTTCCTTTATGTTGTTTATGAAAGCCATGAGGGAATGATTCTTCTATAGGGGACTAGTGAGTGGAAGCATAACCTATTAACTATTTTGTAGGGTTACTCAATAGACCAATTGTTTAGGAAAGGAAAAATATGAAAGAAACCCTAGGTCTGACAACCCCGGGAAGTTATCAAGGTGAGAATTAACCCAAAATTGGTATTTCCCATCCGTGAAAACCTTGACACTAAACTAGTCTAAACTGTGAGGTTGAAAGATAAGTAGTTCTTGCTGACTCATTATGTTAGTGGAAGATCAAAAAATCCTGCTAGGATAGTGGCTAGTTGGTTGACGAGGAAGACTAGACGACAATTGATTGGGATTGCTGAAGCGAGCTCATAACTCATCTTCAGATTTGATTCACTTTATTCTTTATATCTCTTGAAATTTAATTCTTTTATGTTATTTTACTTTATTTAAGAAGCCCTAAAATTATCATTTATTTTACTTCTACGCTATAACTGACTCTTCAGTATTAATTAGATCTTTAATTGTTTAGGTTAAGATTGATTTAGTACTCACCTCCCTTAGGTACGATTCTCGGAGTACTCACATACTTCATTGTAAAATCTATATTACAACTTGACATGTATACTTGTAGATACCACCTCGTAACACTCTACTTTATTACAGTATTCACAGTCTGGATGTTACTACGTCCGGGGGTGGTTAAGTTGTTGGCGTCATTTTCTAGGAGGTAACGTCACTAGATTGATTTTAATTTTCGCTCTTAAAAGAATAATTAGGAAATTTCTCAGTTATATATACGATTTTATTTTATTTTACTAATCTATTCCTTTTGGGTTTGGTGTATGACTCGCAGTAGAGACACATCTATTGTAGTAACCATAATCTAGAAAGAATAATACAAAGAAATCGCTGATAGTAATAGCAAATACAAGATCCACCACCACCAGTTGCAGTTAAAGTACCACGTAACAATCCATTATTTCGTAAAGATGACGATAACGCCCTAAGAGACCCACTAGCACCACAGTTACCCAAAAATATGCAAATGGCTCGGAATGAGAGAACTTTATGTAACAGCCCATTCCCGAAAAAATCGAAACAGTGGTTTTAGGACCACATATCTGATTCTGAAAAGGAAATTTATTTTAATATTATTTTATGATCTACATTATGATAATAATTTCGTATGAAAATTTCATAAAGAAATTTTATCGATTATATGTTTAATTTGATAAATGACCAAATTACACAAAGTGCAAAAGTTGAGTTCTAATAGCTAAAGGGATTAAATAGCTATGAAATTCAAAATTTGAGGTCCTTAAATGGAAATAGACCATTAAAAATGATTAATTGTTAAGGATGATAATTCATCCATGGAAAATAAAATAAAAAAAAGGAAAAAATTGGAAAGTGAAAAAAAAAGATGATAAATGATAAAAATAATGAAAATATCATCAATTTATCATCTTCTTCCCCAAAATACATGAAAACCCTAGGAAAGAGAAAGCAAGCTTTCTTGTCTTAATTGGGTAAGTAATCTTGTCTCGTTTTTAGTAAATTTTATATTTCTGAGATCGGAATAGCTTAATCTATCTATTTTGGAGATTAATTTGTAAAGTTATCAAAGTACTAGGGTTTTCCATGAATATGCTGAAATTTTGAAATTTTTAGTAGAAAATGAAAGGTTGTTGATAGATAAACAACTTTTGTAAAGTGAATTTAGATGAAATTATGATTTTAGGACTAAATTGTAAAGTTGTAAAATTCATGGAAAATTCTGAATTTTTATGAAATACATAGGTTGTAAATGTTACATGTAAAATTCGACTAGGCTTGGAATAAGGATTAAATAGCACGAATTTCATTTTCCGAGCCTAGGGATAAAATCGTTATTAATTAAAAGTTTAGGGCCAATATAGTAATTTTACCTAAGATGTGAATTGGACTGAATTGAGTATGAATTGTATTAAATTGATGTTAAATTTACTCGTATAGATCCGGATAGACCAAATTCGGAGTTAGAGCGAGGAAAAGAAAAAGTGTCGAATTAGTAGATTTTACGTACATAAATATTTATTGAGGTAAGTTTGTGTAACTTAATTATGTGTATTAATATGTTTGAATCGAATATTGTATTTGTGTGAATTGCATAAATGTTTAATGTATGGAATTATCACATGCCCGATATTGCTCGATAAATGATAAGTTCCGTTTGAATAACGAAATGCGATGAATACAGTATTTTCATGTATTGATTATATCCCTACATATGTTGTAGACATTATAGCTCGGATGAGCATTAAAGCCTTCTCGAGCATTCCTATTACATGGTTCTTGCGAGTATCCTGATTGGTAGTGATCCTGCAGTGTTGCGCAGTACCGCAGTACTTCGTGAGCGTCCTGTTACATGATTCAATCTATTGTGATCCAGCATTTATTACAGACAAAAATGCTGCTCTTAGTAAGCGTCCTGTTATAGGCTCTTCTTGAGCTTCCGATATGGCTCGCCTAAATATCCTGTTATATTACTATCTGGAGCTCCCTGATAATATCTCTTCGGAGTTACCTGTTAAGCTAAATGAGCTTGATGTTCTAAACTCTTATGAGTTTCTTGATTTAGCCCGAATAAACTTCTTGTTACATGGCTCATATGAGCATCCTGATATATGGCTCGAGAGTGTGCTTCCTAATTATGTACCCTTATGGGTACCCCTAAATATGAATTGACGGTTTCTGATTTGTACACTTCGAGTGTACTACATGTGTATCCATTGATATTTCAAATAAATTCAACAGGCAAAAATCCTAACATGAGAAAATATGAACACAAAATGAATTATTATATGTATCTGCCTAAAATACATGAAAATGATGATACATGGTATATGGAAGTATGAAATGGTGATATATGAACATGGAACTTGTTTGATGAATATGATCATCTAAGATTATAGATTTGTACACTTCGAGTGTATTTTCCCGAGTTCCCATTGATATTTTAATTGATTTAATGAGAAAAATCCTGACATGAAATAATCTGAACTTGCGACAAATATTATGAAAATGTACTTGAAATGTATGGGTATGAATTATATATGTTATTTGAACTCATCATGTGGAAAGTATATGTATATAAGAATTTGGTTATTATTGAGCCCATACATGTTTCTTGATGTTTATATGAGATAGTATGACTTAGAAACGAACTATTACTCTTATGTACATGAAGTACATGGAAATGACATTACTTGATATAATGATGCATGAATTGGTTGTTACATGAATGTGAATCATGCTTGATGACTTTGTTCATCCATGATTAAGAACTATTATATGTGATTACTTGGCTAACATGATGAGGATATGTGCTTAGGGCTTGTGATAAAATTGGTTGATAGTGCCTTGCATGTTTCTTTTGAACATAAATATATGGTAAGTTATTTACCATGTTATACGAACATACTAAGCATTTCATTCTTACTCTATTTTATTTTCCATTGTTGTATATTAATTTAGAAGCTCGTTGGATTCGAATCATCGGTAGAGATCACTCACACTATCCATCAACCCATCTTGGTAAATATGGTAAATTAATTATGGTTATAATGGCATGTATAGGTTAACTAGCCAATGTTGGCATGTAAACGTTTGGGTTATAACTAGCCATTGGAATGGCTTATGATGAACATGTTTTTATATGTATAAATAAGGCTGTAGCATGCTTGGTGTGTGCTTAAATGATTGATTGATAAAAATCATGTTGGCATATTGAAAATTAATTCTAACATATTTGGTAAAATATGCATATAGGTGAATTCGGTAAGTTAAGTAAATTTGTATATTTAATTACATGATGGTAAAGTGTCATTTGAGGTGTTTAAAAGCACATTAGTTGTATGTGATAATATGTCAAGCATGAAACTTGGTTTTGACTTGAATTAATTGTTTTAAAATGACTTATGAATATGTTTAAGTATTGGCGCAGGAGGAAGACAAATTGGGTGAGAAGTGTGACTTGGAAAATAGCCTATTTTTAACACACGGGTGTGTGTCTTAGCCGTGTGTAACACACAGCCTAGCACATAGGCGTGTGATTTGGTCGTTTGTCCCCTACATCTTTAAAATGTCAAAACAGAATGCTCATAATTGATCACACGTCCTAGCACACGGATGTGTGGATTGGCCATGTGACCCCCGTACCCACCCACGACCTAGCACATGGACATGTGGATTGGCCGTGCGACCCAAGTCAGAGAGTTACACGGTCTGAGACACGGGTGTGTCCCTAGCTGTGTGAGCCACACGGCTTGACCACACGGGTGTGTAACCCCTATATCTAAGAAAATTTTTGATATTTTGTGAAAAATTTTCTAAGTACCCGATTTAGTCCCGACTCGTTTCTAATGCATGTTTTGGACCTTGATGGTTCATATAAGGGACTTTATGATTGATTTCTGACATGAATACTGTATGGTGAAGAATATCTGTGATTTAATCTGTAAGTTTTGGTAAAGTTTTGTAACCCTATTCTGGCGACAGTTTCGGGTTAGAGGTGCTACACTCTAAGGGATTATGCTCGACCAAGCCTAGACTTGGTTCAGGAAAGCATATCAAGGCCAACGATTACAACCAATAATTTTGAGATCAAACCGGAAATGATACAAATGATCCAAAATAATCTATAAGTTTGGAGAACTAGGGAAGAGGACGCTAATAACCATTTAAACTGATTTCTCCAAGTTTGTGATACTTTTAAGTATAACGGGGTCACTGATTACGCTATTCATATTTGTCTATTCCCCTTTCTTTGATTGATGACTTCTTTTCTTGGTTGGACTCATAGGCACCAGGATCATCGAAGCGTCGTATGAACTCGTTGGAAAGTTCTTACAAAAGTTCTTTCTGATTAGCAAAGTAGTTTACCTAAGAAGAGAGATTGCTATCTTTAGACAGATGGAGGGAGAAAATTTTTATGATACTTGCGAATGCTTTAAAATATTGATTCAAAAAAGTCCAGGACAAGGATTTCCTAAGTGGTTGTGACTTCAGGTATTTTATAACACGTTGGACGCAAATGCATGATCTGGACTAGACGGAGTAGCAACAGGAGCCCTTATGAATAGGACGTATGAGGATGCGTACGAAATTATTGAAAATATGGCATTAAACTCCTATCAGTGGCCAATCGAACGTTTTACATCTGGCCAGAAAACTGCTGCAGTTAAAGCTATTCAAAAGGATGATAGCAGATAATGGATAGATTAAACTATATTGAATTTACTTTTACACCATCTATGTATGGAGGAGACAAGCCACTCTTCCATTATATCAACAATCCTGCCAAGGATGGGAAATACATTGGGAATAGAGATAGAAACCCTTATTTGAATACATATAATCCCGGTTAGAGGGACCACCTGAACTTGAGATGGGGAGGAAACCAAGAAAGAGGTAACAATTCAAACCAAGTTAAAAATACTAATTACCAACCTACTTATTTACAGAAACCCTAGAAACGTCTGTATAGAATTGAAGAAGAGATGCATTCAATGAGAACAGATGTCAAACAAGTGCAATCTGAGTGCACCAATTTAACAAGAACATTGACTAAGCTCGAGGGTCAAACGAGTCAATGGATGAGCATGATGGGTGATATCAAAAGGCAAATTGGCTCAAGCATTCCTAGTAGCACGGAAGATAATCCATGGAGGGAAGGTAAAGAGCATGTGAAAGCTATAGCACTTAGATCAAGCAAGGTACTGAGTAGCCCAGAAATACCTACCCTAGAGGTAACTGATGAACCTCAAGACAACTCCCTGGAATTAAAAGACAGACTTGAACCAGAAGAGGAGAATGCACCAACAACTGAGGTGTGAAAAGAGGCATTTAAAAATGCCAAAATCACAAAAGTCTAATTTCCATGAAGATAAGAAGAAAGACAAAAGCGGGATGAGGATGAATTTGTAAGCTTTTTTAATTTGTTTAAAACTTTAAATGTTAACCCACCCTTGATCGATTTAATTGAGAAGGTTCCCAAGTATGCTAAGTTTTTAAACGATATGATGGCAAGGCATAAGAAAATCAAGGTAGGAGAATAGGTTCATTTAAGTTCTTTCTGTAATGTAATTATTTCCAGACAAATACCGTGAAAAGTGACAGACTCGGGCCATAAACCCTATGCGATTTAGAGCTAGCATTAATTTAATGCCCTTATCAATTTTTGAAAAATTCAGTATAAGGAATCTTAAAACAACTCAAATAACATTACAATTGGTTGATTGGTCTTTAGTACACCCGAAAGGGGTACTAGAAGATGTGTTAGTCAAGGTGTGAAGCTTTATTAGTCCTGCGGATTTTGTAGTACTTGACTTTGAGGAAGATCATGAAATATCAATCTTACTAGGAAGACCTTTCATGGTCACTTCTAGATCCACCATTGATTTAGATAAAAATGAGTTGACAATGAAAATAAATGGTAAGACTAAAACCTTCAAATGTGGTTATCAGCCAAAAGAAGAAAGTAGGAGGAAATTAGGGGAGCATTACAAAAACTTATCTATTTCTAACATTCCTAAATCAAGGGAAATGTTTCCTTTTACGAATACAAAAGAATAATAGGTTAAGGAAAATGAAAAATGAGTAAGGGTAGAATGGCATGACGGACGGTGGACCAATATTGATAGAATAAAAAAAATCATCCACGGGTGAATTTACCATACTGCTAGATAAATTTGGCAATATAACTTAAAATTTGTGACTTTTTACATGATATTTGTAAATTACTGTATACTTAACTAACTGCATAGTTTCGATTTTAAATTTTATTTCATGTAGGTTTATCCTTAGATCAAAACATCCTTAAGATGGAGTTTTGGGTCGAAATAGAGTCGTCGTCACGACATCAGAACATCAAGTCACGACGTAGCAGACATCCCTTGAGAATCTCCAAACTGGCAAATGTGTGGCAACACGGAACCCCTATGTCACGACATTAGTATCTTGTCAGGGACATTGTGACACAAAACCCCTGTATCATGGCATTGCTACAATTTTCTACAGGGTTGACTTGATCCATTGCGTAACCCGGTAGCTTAAACATTAATTTTACCCAATTTCTACCCCTTTAAAACTCTATTTTACAACTTAAAATCCTATTTACTCCTAATTGAAGCACTCCTTAAACCCCTACCCCTCAAACTCTCTCAAATCTATTACCATCCCCTAAATCTTAAACCTCTAAATTTCAAAATTTCCTTTCACAAACTCGGTGAAACACAGAACGGGCACATCACAGGCAAGCAAGGAATTCAAAAGAACTCTAACTATACATTCAAGGTTAAGAGTTCCTAAACTCAAGCTTTTTACTATTCCATTGAATTAGTATTTAGAAATTCGTTAGGATTGAAGCGTTATGCATCCTAGAAAAGTTAGGCGAATAATGGAAACAGAGCCATCGAAGGATGAAAATTCCTCTACTTTTTTGAATAGGCATGTCGAAAAGAATTTTAATGAAATTCAAGGAAAAACATTTATTCAAGAAAAGGGATTTGACCCATCGATGATTTTATGTAAAGAAATATAACATTTGGTTAGATATCATCATTAGAAGCATTTTTGGGCGATCCGAAAGGATAATGTTATTTTCCTTGTTTTTCAATAGTTTGATCCATCTCCACAGAACCATGAGTCTGAAAATGATGAAGGTCATATATTGGATGTAACAACCCAAACCCGGCCCAGACGTTATGGCTAGATCTGACGTGTCACATGGACTTACGACTTAGTATGAATTCGCTGGTTTAAGTGATTTGGGTGGTCTTTGTAAAAAACAGCGGTTGAATGAAAAGCCGATTTATCAATCTTTAGCCTATCCAGTTGTTGTGCTTGTTAAGTCTTGAAAACGTTCATTAATTTTGAAAACCCGCGCAGCCTAACATTTGCAAATGATGTGGCCACTCCGAATCCCACATAGCTCCAAGCCCACTATGGTTGGTGATTTCCTGGTTAATGACGATTGACGACGATATCTCCCACGCGATAATCCTGATAGGAGACTGGAGTTAATCCGCGCTCCGAGCACTCTTACCTGACGCCCAACCCAAACGAGCACATCACAAAGCGAAAGGGATCAGCCAAGAAATGTACATTTACTCTCCTCATGGTTTGCTCTATATAAAGCCAACTCTCCATCTACTCTTATGCTAGCTTCCCGATGTGGGATACCTCCATCATCAGAGTTTAAAACCAACACCAACTCTTGCCGTCCCAACATAGCAAAATAATAAACCTTTGTGTGCCAAGGGATTCGAACCAAAGTCCTCTCACTTGCCAACTCACGCCACCACCAGTAGGCCATCAACTCATTTGTGTCATAAATCCAACACATTAAATTTTAAAGCGCACCTACTTGCTTCCAGATTTATTGAAAAGAAAAACCAAAATATATTGCAAGAGCTAAGATTTGAACCTTGGACCCCTTGCTTCCTTTATGGCGTCACTTCCTTGCCACTTCACCACAGGCTCTTTTTGTGGCACAATTTACCCAATAATATTCTTAAGGCCTACCTACTACACCCAAGGTTTGATTCATCTTAAACCAAAATTTTTGCTAGAGTCCAAATTTGAACCCAGGACTTCTCCAACACTTCTCAGCACACTTAACCTCTAAAACAAGCCTTCATTAACGAAATTTACACGCACAACAAAATATTATAAGCTGCCTTCAACCGCTCCCATGCTCAAGGCCCAAAACTTCTAGGCCCAAATTCAGGGTGTTACAACTCTACCCTCCTTAAAGAAATTTCGTCGCCGAAATTTCCATCTAACATGGTAGTCGTGTAACATCTACCCCACTACGCTATCGCTGCGCACTCTGATCCTACTATCACTATCACACTTCAACCAGAACTTGAAACATCTCATACATAAAACACTTATTCACTGAAGCAGACACATATTTATCACACATGTATACAATCCAAACATCACATCCACATAAAATAAATACCAAATTTAAATTCAGACCAATATCTAAAGAATCCATAGTATTTCAATTTCTAAATAGACACAAGTATTCAGAAGACTTCAGGATTCGGCCCCGGAGACTCGATGTGCCACACTTTTTAAGAGAAATACTTCAAACTGAGCACGTGGTTGAAAATAATTTTCTGAAATTCAACCTTTGAAAATGCAATCCACAGCCGAGTTGTTGCAACCAGGCTCTGATACCACTAAATGTAACACCCCAAACTCGGCCCAGACATTATGGCTAGATCTGACGTGTCACATGGACTTATCACTTAGAATGCATTCGCTGGTTTAAGTGGTTGGAGTGGTCTTTGTAAAAAACAACGGTTGAATGAAAAGCCGGTTTATCAATCTTTAGGCTATCCATTTGTTGTGCTTGTTGAGTCTTGAAAACGTTCATTAATTTTGAAAACCCACGTAGCCTAACATTTGCAGATGATATGGCCACTCCGAATCCCACACAACTCCAAGCCCACTATGGTTGGGGATTTCATGGTTGATGACGATTGATGACGATATCTCCCACGCGATAATCCTGATAGGAGACTGGAGTTAATCCGCGCTCCGAGCACTCTTAGTTGACGCCCAACCCAAACGAGCACATCACAAAGCGAAAGGGATCAGCCAAGAAAGGTACATTTACTCTCCTCATGGTTTGCTCTATATAAAGCCAGCTCTCCATCTACTCTTATGTTAGCTTCCCGATGTGGGATCCCTCCATCATCAGAGTTTAAAACCAATACCAACTCTTGTCGTCCCAACATAGCAAAATAATCAACCTTTGTGCGCCAAGGGATTCGAACCAAAGTCCTCTCACATGCCAACTCACGCCACCACCACCAGGCCATCAACTCATTTGTGTCATAAATCCAACACATTAAACTTTAAAGCGCACCTACTTGCTTCCAGATTTATTGAAAAGAAAATCCAAAATATATTGCAAGAGCCAAGACTTGAACCTTGGACCCCTTGCTTCCTCCATGGCGTCACTTCCTTGCCATTGCACCATAGGCTCTTTTTGTGGCACAATTTCCCCAACAATTTTCTTAAGGCCTACCTACTACACCCAGGGTTTGATTCACCTTAAACCAAAATTTTTGCTAGAGCCCAAATTTGAATCCAGGACTTCTCCAACACTTCTCAGCACACTTAACCACTAAAACAAGCCTTCATTAACGAAATTTACATGTACAACAAAATATTATAAGCTGCCTTCAACTGCTCCCATGCTCAAGTCCCAAAACTTTTAGGCCCAAATTTAGGGTGTTACATGGGATACAATACTTGTGTGAGGAAAAGATGTGAAAGTAACCCCTAGAATAATTTGCGACTTTTATAATGTTCCATACTATGATAATGATTTCATTGATGAAACTGATTTAGAATATTTTAGAGACATAGATATGGATAATATTATAAACTTTTTCACTGAGGGAAGGGATGAGCAGTTTTACTCTATGCTATTTTGTTGAAAAAGCAGGTATGTGTTGGCAAATGGATCCACCAGAACATGGGAAGATGCATTAGTAGCCAAAAGGTGGAAGTGTTCTTTCCCTATCTAGTGACGGCTTTATGCAAAAATGCGGTTGTACCCATGACCTCCACTGAGTAGTCATTAAAATCATCACGAAGTATTATCGGAGATACCTTGTTCCAGCAATACATCAACCTGCAAGCCAAATAAATCAAAGATGGGGGGAACAAGAGACAACAAGAAATTACAGCTACACCCACTTCCTCACAAAGGTTGGCACTAGCTCAACAAGTCATTGGTGAGAACAATCATCCAAATTTGGATTGAATGATTCAGTGGATACAAGAATCGGGACCAATTTTTCAATAGTTTGCTAGAAAAACTATCATACGAGTCCCCAATTATACATCTAACATGTTTGGTCCAACGAATATAGACCAGGATGAAGAAGCACAAGAAAGGGAAGAGGACGGAGAATAAGAGGAGGATGAGGAGATGGACGATGAGGAGGTTGATTGAAAGATTTTTTTATTTTATTTAAAAGACTTGTATTAATTTTTGGATGGTTTTAATTTAGACATTGTAGAAGTGGGATTAATAAGTAGATTTTCTTTTAGTTTTGTTGCATTTTGTTTAATTTTTCTATGTAGGAAACCGACACGAAGGAGACACAAACAAATTCAAACTTTCAACAATCAAAGGAGGAAGCACCTACCGGTAGGATTTCAAGCAATCACAATCAACCGAGTAACCTTTTTGCTTATCTTTTGATGGGCTACACATTGAGGACAATGTGTCAAATAAAGTGTGGGGGTAACATAGAAAATTTGCTTCATATTTTTACATGTTCTTTGATTTTTCTTGCCATTTTCTTTGATTTCTCGTGTCTATTGTGTGCTTGAGCTTGTAGAAATACAAGTGATTTGTTAGGAGCATGTGCATAGGTTGCTTATGTGTATGAATAACTTTGGCATGATGATAGGTGATTTTAAATTTTTAATTATTAGACTACTAAAATTCTATATGTTACACTGTAAATAGATATTTAAATATCATTTGTACCAAGTGATATAGAAAATACAAGGAAACGAGCATACTATTATGAATGATAAATGGTTGAATTTGTGTTTGTTCGGTTGATTAAATTTATATATGTTAAGATATTTAGGGATGACCTAAGGCGCTGTTTGGAACACATCTAGAGCCAAAAAGTTATCCTATTTATATCTCCCCTTTAGTATCAATTTTGAGCCTATTAACACTCTTTGATGAACCATATTATAAGCCACGAGCCAGAAAACGTCAATTTGTATTTACCCTTTTTCTTTGGTCCTACACTACACGATTATAAACATCTGGCCATACATATTGAGGATTAAATATATACATCATGGTGGAGTTCGTAAAAGTAGAGTGAAACAGAAAAGATTAGTGTGATATGGGAATTATAGGTTAGCCTAATGTATGAAACAAAAAGAAAAATCCAAAGAGGAAATTAATACGAGTAGAAAAGACCTTAAATTAGTCAAAAAGCATTCATGAGTGAGATATATTAAAAAAGAGAAAAGTCAAAAAGTCACAAAAGAAAGAAAAACTCATTCATTAGTGCATAAAAACTCATAAGGCTAGCCATAGTTACTATGTCATGCTATGATTTCCTATATATGGATAGACAAAGAATGTGAGAGAAGGAGAAATAAGGCGTTGAACGAGTAAGAGTCACTAAGGGGGAAGAATAGGGATCAACACGACGTGCCAAACTATTTTCATGTTTGTAACCCTTTAATGCTTACTGTTTTTTGAATTCTATACCTATTCTAATCCTTAGAACTTTACGAGCCGAAAAGCATTATGTGACCTAAATATCCTTATGCATGAATGGACGTCGGATTAATCTTTCACATAAATGACTATTTTTATTCTACTCGGATAATCAAAGTACTTGTATGATTTTTTGTTGGATTCCTACAGGTGAGAATCTTTTATACTTGTAAATTTTATAACATATTGAAATTAGATGTTTGTGATCAAAAGTGGTAATTAAACTACTCATCATGTTGAAATTATTAGTAAAGATGAAATGCCTAAGTTATATGCTCCAAAATCATTACTTGTACCATACCTGCTCAAGGGTCATCATTTTTCATTTGTTAATCTTTATTTATATTTCTTGAGGACAAGAAATGACTTATGTATGGGGGTGTTTGATCTACTGAAATTCGGTGTAGCAAATTAAACTAGTTTTCACATTTAATGAGTTTGAATACAACCATTTTCATTATGTTTTAATTCAGTTTCTTTAGCTTTAATAAAATGGGCACATCAAGTCATTTATTAACCTTAAGGGCCAAATGAGACCTAAGGGAGAGCTAACGTGCTTTCTGAGTGTGTAGGAGACCATTAGAGGGCATTTCGGGTTAATACTGGACTCTATTTTTGAACATAGGGGAGTCGATGGCACAACATAGAGAGTAGAATAAAGAAAGTGAGGAACTGCCTTCAATGTCATTGTAACACCCCTCACCCGTATTCAACGGCGGAAAAGGGCTACGGAGCATTACCGAACTTATAACACAAATAAACATTCATTTCACATGCTTTTTTGATTTACAAATAAACATTATTCAAACTCAATTAAAATGTCCCTAATATGAGCCTACGAGACCCAAAACATGCATTCAGGGTGGTTCGGGATTAAATTGATAACTTATGAAATTTTAGGAAATCTTAGAAAATTTTACAAAATACAGGGGACACACGCCTGTGTGGCCTGACCATGTGTCTCACATGGCCAAAGACACACCCGTGTCACAGGTAGTGTGGACATTCGAAATGGAATCACATGGTCGTGCCCCAGCCCGTGTCTGACCCGGTTTAACTCTCTGACTTGGGTCACACGGCCAACACACACACCAATGTGCCAAGCATGTATGCCCTACAAATGGCCACACATGCCCGTATGCCAGGTCCTATGCTAGGTTATGCCAAACCTGTAAGGTATACTGACTTATGCCACAAGGCCAAGTCACACGCCTGTGTGCTGGACCATGTGAAGCATACTTACTTGATTTCAATTTCAACACCAGGGGACACACGACCGTGTAACCTGACCGTGTGTCCCACATGACTGAGACACACTCCTGTGTCTCTAACCGTGTGGACAAAAATAGGCTATTTACCAAGCCATTATGCCACCCAATTTTCATATCCCTACATTAGACCAAATGGCACAATTCATGGCATAAAAATAGGCATTCTATTAACCTCATTCAAACATATTTCATACATTTCAACACCAACCATTTCAAAACACATCAATACCACAATATGCCATTCCAATTCATATCAATTTTCACTATCTCAAACATTAACATGGTCATTTTTCAAACATACATTATTTACCTAACTTCACCAACATACCAAACTTAAAATTATACCATTTGATATTCACTATGCTATTTATCAAGACTCATCACAAAGCCATCCTCAAACACACATCATAAACTATATGCACAAATATATACATACACAATTAAACCAACCAAATTAAGCCAACTCTCATGGCTATATACAAAACCAAACTTAAGACATTTACAAGCCAATTTAAATGGCTAAATTCACTACCAACACATATAATAAAATGACCATAATCCTATACATGCCATATACCCAAAATACTTAAGTTTAAAGGTACCAAGTGATCGTTGGATAGTGTGATGGAGTCTCTGACAATCCCGAATTCAAGCTAGCTTTGGTTTCACTATAAAACACAGAAAATTAAACAAAGTAAGCTATAAAGCTTAGTAATTTCATATAGCATTTAAATCAACTCATCATATATGCTCAAATTAAGCAATTAAAACATAACATAACATAGCTTATAATGAATCACCAACCTACCACATTTGCATTCACAAGTTAGATGTAACTTTCATATTTTTTCCTTCTTTCAACGTATTCCTCGGTTCATGTACATACTTGTACCATCCCGTACTGAACTCATACTTATCCACATCTTTGACATACCCATTGAACCATTCGGAATACTATCAGATACTGGCAAATCTCACACCCTAAGTGCCACAAATATAGCTAATGCTATCTCAATCTCGTATCACATATAATGCTCATACTAGAGCTATCAACGGGTCTACTCACACAAGCTAACGGTCATGACGAAGCTACACGGTGTTGCTCACACAAGCTGATGAGTATCTGCAACACATGTCGGATAACTCGGCCACCGGTAGAACGTACGGACCAACACCCAAAACAGTAATAACCCCTAATGACATGTCATTCGTATCCTAATCTATTCCTAAGGTTCAACCGGGACTTTCTCACTCATCGAATCATCGTTGAACATTTTCACAATGTCGTATTCACAATTTATGTGATATCAAAGCATTAAAACACAAGTATAAGAATGTTTAACACATATGAACTTACCCCGGATGCAAAAATGGCAAAACGAGTCGATTAATCCATAACTTTGTTCTTTCCCCGATCTAAGTCCTTATTTCACCTTTCTTGACCTAAATGTAATCAAAATTAACTTATTCAATAATTTCTTTATTCAATTTAGTCCAAATTATACATTAAAGCAATTTTACACATTTGCCCCTAACATTTTTTTATAATTTAACCCCTATTTCATAAAATCACAAATTCATGCAATTCAACCACAACCCATGCTATCCGAATTTCAATTAGGTCCCTAACAGTCCATATTTTTCATTTATTTCACAATTTAACTGCCAAATTTCAACATTTCACAAATTAATCCCTAATTCGACATTTTACTAAAAATCACTTTACAAATGTTGTTTATCTAACAACAACCATGCATTTTCTACCATTAAACATCAAAATACAGCAACATTCATCAATGGCAAAACCCTAAACCTTTAACAATTTTACAAAATAGTCCCTGGGTTAGCAAGATATGGATAATATTATAAACGAGACAAAATTTACTCACCTATTGAGCTAAAAAGCTTGGCTGAATGTAAAGCCCTAACAACGGCTTCTTCTCCCTTAAATTTTTGGTGAAAGAGATGACTAAAAGATGATAAAATCTTGTTTTTTTATTTAATTTACTTAATTACCAAATTAGAAGATTAACCTCGTTATATAATCATTTAAAACACCCATTTTAAGTCCATAAATGTCCATTATCATTAGAAATGGGATAATTACTACATAAGGACCTCCACTATTTAATTTCATATCCATTTAATACTTCTAGCTATTAGAACATTCACTTTTTCACTTTACGCGATTTAGTCCTTTAAACAAATTAAGCATTCAAATGATAAAATTTCTTAACGAAAATTTCACACAAACATACTATCATACTGTAAGCATTAAAATAATAATAAAATAATTATTTCAACTTCAGATTTGTAGTCCCAAAACCACTATTCTGATTTGACTAAAAACAGGCTGTTATAGTCATGACACATGTTGAGGGTGTCACCACATACCTCTGAAGACAACTGCAGAGGAGTAGACTGGCTGTTACATCATGGAACAGGTCCTGGTGTGTCACGACATTGACTCTGTGATGGGAATAAAACACGAAGTAGAGGCGGTTTGGTCTGCACAATCAAACTTTAAGCTCGGGAACGTCAACTAAGCTAGGGTTGAGGATGATGACTACCTAAAGGCTATAAATAGACTTCTTTGGCACACATTATAGACATCTTTTCATTAGCTTAAATTATTTCTTTAGGTTTAGGAATTGTTTTCTTTATTTCTTAAGTTTTCATAGTTTTAGTTAGTCGCTTTCTTTAAGAAACCTGATTGTGAAGGAGATCAACTTTTGTAGATTTGTGCTTATGTAACACCCCAAACCCGGCCCAGACGTTACGGCCAAGTCTAACATGTCACATTGACTTACGGTTGATTGTGTTCTTTGTTTATGGTAATCAAGGTGATTTTGTAAAACAATGGTTAATTGTTGACTAGGGAAAAGAAAACACCGAGTAAGTCTTTAGGTTATCCATTTGTTACGCTCATTGTGTTTGAAATCGTTTATTAATTTTTGAACAAAAACCCACACTGCCTAAATTTAACAGTTTAAATCAAGTATAAATAAAACAAGTAATAAAACCATAAAATTTACGAGCGGCCTTATTACAACTTAAAACCCAAACCAAATAAAGTAAGTAAATGTTGATCAAAACACATGAAGAAAACTAAGTCTGCAGAACATGTGGCCACTCTGAATCCCTCACAACTCCAAGTCCACTATGGTTGGGGATTTCCTGCATAGATGAAATTAAGGGGTGAGTTTGGAAAACACAGTGTGTAAAACAACGCAACCATAGTCCACATCAGATCAAACCACAGAAACAGATTAAGTTGGGCCTTAGCCCTATACAGAATTCAGAATGAAGCCTATAGGCCTATAATAGATACAGATAAGATATATCATGTATGCAGAAAACCCAACCCATATTCATTCGTATACACCCCCGTACCAACTTTACGCCATGTGGGGAGAGAACTCGACCCACCCATCCGCTACACACCTCAGAATTTACAGCATGGCTGCCAGAACAGATATTGTGACAGAGTCACCAGATACAGATATTGTGGCAGAGCCACCAGAACAGATATTTGTGGCATAGCCACCAGAAATAGATATTTGTGGCATGGCCACCAAAACGCTTCTTCCATCAATATAACCCATATCCCATGCAACAGATATACATTTCATGGCATACAACATACAGAATCAGAATATCATGCATTTCAGTCAAAATTAACCCTAAGGGTATAACGGTCACTTTGCATCTAGGGGTATAATTGTAATTTTCATACTTAGGGGAATTTTAGTAAATTTAATATTTTAGGGTTTTCATGCATATTACAACCATTAACATATTAACAGAAACACTTACCGAGCATTTTTACCAAATTGGGCCTGTTGGCCCATTAACCCGATTTCGGCCCGTTAAGCCCAAATATACCAAAGTGCACGAAATTGCGCACTCTGGAATCTTACCACTTGAGATTGCCAAGATTAACAAACAAACTATCTATGAGCACTCGCACACTCGCAAGTTCACAAAATGTCGGCTCTTCAGCATTTCGGCTTTTAGACTTTTGCCGATCTAGTCTATAAGTGTGTGTCGTTTACACACCTGATCTGTAACGATACGTCAGCGAGATCCACACACGAGTTGCCTACAATCGAGTTACTAATACGTCAGAGTACATATCAAAATAAAATACGTACCAATCTCCTTACCATATTCGGCCAACATTGCCTTAGTCTCTAAAGTTCTTACATTTCTGCCGAAATATGGACTAGATCTAGATGTCCAACTGCGTTAGCATTCAAAGCCATTTGCTGTACGTCCCCTTGTCCACACTAGTGCATACAAAACCAAAAGAAAGAGGCCAATATGCCCTTAGTCCAAACATTAGCCACCCTTAAGGGGTTTCGGCTTTTCCTTAAAGCATAAGTAACTAACGAAAGTTGTTTGAATACTTAACAATCGTTGTTCTATCCAAAAGAGTGTTTCAATCTATGATATTAATCCTGATCTATTGTAGTTACGAGAAGAAACAGGTTCAAGTAGCCAAAGATTCAACTTCCTATACCATAGGTATAAAGGTTTCGGCTTTTTAAAGGAAAAGGGAAAGAGGTTCGGCTATAGTAAGATTCGGCTTCCTAGATGTGAGGGGAATAAATGAAGAGAAGAAGAGAAGGAAAGAGATGATAGATTCGGCCAATTGAGCAACAATAGAGAAAAGAAAATGATAAAAGAGACAAAAGAGAGGAGAGTATAGGTTCGGCTATGGGGAAAAGGAAAAGAAGAAAGAAAGAAAGGTGAGAAGGGAAAGTAGTATTCGGTTATGGAAAGGGAAAACGGCACAGAGAGTTATGAGGTGTTCCAAGTTTCGGATAGTAGAAAAATGGAAGGGAAAAGAGAAAAAACCTAGGCACAATACATTATTTCGGCAAGCCAAAAGAAGACTAAACTGAAACCCAAAGGAAAAGCTACCAAGAAACGGTACAAAACTTCCCTAATGCTGAAATTGCTACTTCAGAGACCTAGCCGAATTTGCCTATACTAGAGACCCTTGGCCGGCCAACTCTTACTCCTCAAGAGTCCAACATTCGGCCAACACCAAGCTCCTTGATCAGCTCCTAAATTTCCTCCCTTATCTCTCCCTTCCCAATCTCCTGAACAGCTCAAACTCTTCCTAACAGAGTTCCACCTATGTTCCAATACCTACCTTTCCTGTTCACAAAAATAAATACCCTAATTAACCTACCTTGCGACTTGAACCTTGGCTCCCCCTAAACATCACACGCCACTCCCCAAGCACCTATGTGGTGTAACATGGCACTTTACCGCAGATCTTCTTGTGGCTTATTCTACCACCTTTATTTTAAAAGCCCATAACGCCAGAACCCTCTCTCTCTAAAATTGAAAATTCTAAAATTCCCTCGGGTTAAATTTACTCTTGGGCCTTCTAAAGGCCCACTAACATACTCAGACCTACATTATATAGTCAAAACACAGAAATTCTAAAATTCGTAAAAAATCACAGAAATCTCGAAAATCTCGAAAATTGGGGCGTTATAGCTTATATTCACAATTAATCAAGCTTTTCTTAAACTCTCTGTTTTAGTACATTCCCTATGATTAATTCTTCCATTTAATTTATGTTTTTTTTTATGAAAGCCATGAGGAATTGATCCTTTTATGGGGGATTAGAGAGTGAAAGCAAGATCTCTTAACTGTTTTGTTGGGTTGCTGAAAAGATCAATTTTCTGGAAAAGGAAGAACGTGAACAAACCCTAGGCCTGACAACCCCGGGAAGTCTTCAAGGTGAGAATTAACTCAAAATTGGTATTGCTTATCCGTGAACACCTTGAACCCAAACTAGTTTGGACTATGAGGTCGAAAGATAAGAAGTTCTTGCTGACTCGTTATGTTAGTGGAAGATTGGAAAATCTTGCTACGGTAGTGACTAGTTAGTTGATGAGGAGCTCAAGACGATAGTTTATTGGGATTACTGAAGCGAGCTAATCACCCATCTTCAGATTTGATTCACTTTATTCTTCATATCTCTTGAAACTTAATTCTTTTATGTTATTTTACTTTATTTCAAAAATCCTAAAACTATCTTTAATTTTACTTTCGTGATATAACTGACTTTAAAGTATTAATTAGATATTCAATTTTTCGGTTAAGATTAATTTAGTGCTTGCCTCCCCTGGGTACAATCCCTAGAGTACTCACCTACTTCATTGTAAAATCTATATTACAACTCGACCGGTATACTTATGGATACTGCCTCATAACTCTCTATTTTATTGCAGTGTTCACACTCTAAATGTTAGTACGTCTGGAGGCGGTCAAGTTGTTGGTGCCGTTGCTAGGGAGTCAACGTCACTAGGTTGATTCTATTATTCACTCTTAAAAGAATAATTATGAATTTTCTTAGTTATAGATACGATTTTATTTTATTTTACTAATCTTTTCCTTCTGGATCTAGTGTATGACTCATAATAGAGGCATACCTATTGTAGTAACCACATACCTAGAAAGAATAATTCAAAGAAATCATTGATAGCAACAGCAAATACAATATCCACCACCACCAGCTGTAGTTAACATACCACGTAACAATTCATTATTCTACGACACTGACGCTAACGCCCTAATAGACCAACTAGCACCACAGTTACCCACAAACATGCAGATGGCTCGAAATGAGAGGACTCTGAAGGATTATGCAATACCAAGCCTAGACATGGTTTAGGATAGTATAGCAAGGCTAGCAATTATAGCCAATGATTTCGAAATCAAACTGGCAATGATGCAAATGATCCAAAAAAATTTGCAATTTAGTGGCACTATGACAGAAAACCCTAATCAACATTTGAAACGGTTTCTCTAACTTTGTGATACTTTTAAGTAAAACGGGATCATTGATGATGCTATCTATCTTCGATTGTTCCCATTTTCTTTTATTGATAATGCCTTTTCTTGGTTGAATAAAAATTTATTAAAGTAACTCAAAAAAATGGTTTTATAAAATTCCAAGTCTCCGATGCTGAACCTATAAGTACTTCTGCTTTAGCTATATTATTTAGCTAGGAATTTATGTAGTAATTAAAATTTTTGGTTTACTTAATGGTTGTGATATGAATTGTGAAATAAAATATCTAATGAGAACTTTGAAATGATATGTAAACTTCTTACATTATAGACAAGTTGAGATAATGAGTTCACACGGTAGTCATAGACGTGGGCATCGAGGAGGAGATCGAGCAAAGACATCTTCTATGGGCAGTATATGCAATCCAGATACCAGCGAGACCGCTGATATTCCTACTATAGAGACTAAGTCCAAGACTCTGACAGTCAAGAATGACGTACTGTCCTAGGCTATGTTGCGTGTGTTAGAGAGGGTTACTGGGACCCAAAATAGATCTGAGAGCCAAGGTTCGGCTATTGAACGACTTTGGTCGAATGGTGCTACATTGTTTAAGGGTGTTACTAGATTTGCCCCTACAGTGGCCGAGTATTGCCTAAAGGCAACCGAGCATATTATGATGACATCAAATGTACTCTTGCACATAAACTGAGGGGTGTCGTATCTTTGCTCTGAAATGAGGCTTACTAGTGGTGGTTGACTGTTGAGCAGGGTGCCTAGCCCGAACAGATCACTTGGGATTTCTTCAAGAGCACCTTCCAGAGTAAGTACATGGGAGCAAGTTATGTAGAGGCTCGTAGATGCAAGTTTATGAGTTTAGTTTAGGGTGAGAGGTCTGTGGCCTAGTAAGAGGTCAGGTTTTGAGATTCAGCACGTATGCTCGTGGGTTGGTTCTGAATGACTATGAAAGGTGTATCTAGTTTAATGAGGGATTAAGATATGATTCCTAATAGGTCCTTAGAGAGAATGATTTTTTCTGGCCTTGGTTGACAAGATGAATATAACAGAGAAGGTGAAGCGTGAGAGGAGAGACTGAGAGAGTTCAAAGTAAGCTTAGTAGGGATTCGGGTCCCTTTAGTTTTTTCACCGTCCTAAGAAATGAGATAGATTGTATGGGCCACCGAAGACTGAGGCACCAGCTGTAGTAATTGAGATTCAAACCTGTAGTGACTCTAGGAGACACCACTTAGACAAGTGTTGAAGAAAACTAGGGGCTTGCCTCCAATGGGGATCGATAGAGCATCGTGTTTGGGACTGTCCCCTTCGATCTAATCAGGTGCAAGCTTCTACACAAGCTCTGGTTCCAAGTCCCATTCAGCCACCGAGAGTAGCTCAGCAACTACTGAAGTTTTGTGGTACTGGCAAGAGTGGTAATGGCTCTAGCCGAGGTTGGAAAGCAACGGCCAGAGGTGCAGGTCAGACTAGGGCATGACAGCATGCTCTTGTGTAAACGATGAGGAATTGTGAGGACAGAGACAATGCTAATGTTATAGTCGACGTTATAGATATTGGTTCCAATCACTCATCTGTAACAAGCACTATTTCTTTGAAATTGGGTATATCTAATGAGAATGCTGCTAGAGAAATTTCCATAATTAGTCTCCTGGGTCAGTAGGTCAGAGTTGCTAAAATGTATAGACGAATTCCGTTAAAGATCCAGGGTGTTGTGTTTCCGGCTAACCTGATGGAATTTTCATTTGGAGAATTTGATCTGATTCTGAGAGTAAATTGGCTCACAGAACATCAAGTCAGTTTAGACTGTAACACCCCGTACCCGAGACCGTTGCCGGAGTCGGACATGAGGGGTTAACGGGCTTAATCCACTTATTTTCACAGTCCATTTGAAAATTTTCCAGACAAGCTGGTTACTGCATCACTGTCGCCTTAAAAATCATATATTGGGTTTCAAAACTCGAAAACCAGTTTTGTAAATTTTTCCTGAAACTAGACTCATATTTTCATCTACAACTATTTTTCTAGAATTTTTGGTCGAGCCAATTACTACATTTTATTAGTTAAAGTCTCCCCTGTTTCAGGGTTCGACTACACTGATCTTTTCACATTACGACTTGGATATCTCCCAGTACAGGGTTTCAATACTGATGCTGTTTGTTTCTATAGAATCTAGACTCGAAAAGGAATCTATACATATATGGCATGACTTTTAATTATCTCTGGTTAATTTATAATAAATTTCCAAATTCGGAACAGGGAATCCAGAAACCGTTCTGGCCCTGTCTCACGAAAACTTAAATATCTCATAATATACTGTTCATATGATCGTTTCGTTACTTTCCTATGAAAATAGATTCATCAAGGTTCGATTACATAATTTATTCACTATTTAATTCCATTCCTACTATTTTTAGTGATTTTTCACATTCACGTCGCTGCTGCTATCAGCATCTATTTTTAAGGTAGACTTCACCTATTACATAGTTTCCATGATTCAACTAGCCCTTTTGCATAAATAGCACAAAATATGATCATGATTAACCATTCCAATGGCTAATCGTTCCCAAAAATTTCCATACCTCTTAATGAACATCATACAAGACGATTATAAAATTAAGCTCAAAGTGTATATAAGCCATTTTCGCAAGGCTATCCAAATTTATACAAAACCAAAGGGTCCATGACCAACAATGAAAAGGGTAGTCCTATACATGCCATTTCAAAGTTCAACCAAAAGTGTACCAAAAGGGGCTTTGATAGTGTGGGCGACTTCAACTTCGACACTCTCGAGTCCGATAGCTGATGAACCAAAATCTATAAAACAGAGATTCAAAGAAACGGAGTAAGCATTTAATGCTTAGTAAGTTTTGAGCAATCGAATTAGGCTCAACTGAAGTATAGCATTCATATAACTAAACGGATAATTTCATATACACATATATTCTCAAAAATCAGTCCTACTTCACATTTCCAACCCTTATATTCATACATAAGGAATCAACTTAACCAAAAACCGGAAGCTCCTTAATCGACTGAGCGAATGCTATTTAAGAGGAATCAATTAATCCAATGCATGTACAACACATACCTCGTTGTTGAGATTTTACGAGCGTATTAATTGAAATTATTACAGCAGATCGCTCATTCCCAAACTCAAGTAATCTTCGGGATTTAGCCGGATATAACTACTTGCGCAAGGCCTTCGGGTCTTAGCCCGGATGTGGTCACTAGCATAAATGCCTTCAGGACTTAGCCCGGATATAGTCGCTAGCACAAATGCCTTCGGGTTTTAGCTCGGATATAATCGCTAGCACAAATGCCTTCGGGTCTTAGCTCGGATATAGCAACTCGCACGAATGCCTTCAGATCTTAGTCCGATTATAGTCACCTAGCACAAAAGCCTTCGGGACTTAGCCCGGATATCATTCGAATAACCATGCACATATATCAATAAATCATGACACATCCATATTTCATTTTCATTACCAAAGCTCAAACACAAAACACTTATCACACTTACAAATTTCGGCTCAATAGCCACATACAAAGAGCATGATTTTGATTTACTTAAGACATAATCTAATCGAATCATAATCTAAGCTCCATTACTCAAAAACTTACCTCGGATGTTGTCGAACGATTTCGGCGGCTATTCGATCACTTTTCCCTTTCCCTTATCCAACTTTGGTCCTCTAAGCTCTTGAGCTAATTCAAACAAATTTAACTTATTAAAGTCTCATTATGCTAGCTTATGGCCGAACATGACAATGAATTTGATGGGTCATATGGCCACCTTTAGCTCAAATACAAAATGGTCATACGCATTTTTAATCACATTAAGCAATTTAATACAATTCATTCGAACATCAAAAGAGAAGCTCAAGGTACTTAGCCCATATATACATTAGACATTAGAGTCACATATGTACGAAATCACAAATCAAATTCAACATATTAGCTAATATTTCCCTTAGCCGAATTTTCTAAGTCAAGATAAAGCCATCAATATGCTTACCTATGGCCGAACATACACATCAACTTATGTACTCATTCATGTGGCTGAACATGCATGTCTATGTTGAGGTCGATTGCAACACTTAATACATTCTACAAGTATGGTCACTTGTATTGACTAAACACCATTTTGTTTCAAGTTCAAAACTTGGCAAATACACATATATACACTAGTAAATCAAACACTAACATTTGCACTTCACCTTACTACCATTTCTCATCCAAATAACGTGAACAACAACCATATTTCTCTTCTACTTCCTACCATGGCCGAATGCATCACAACACCATACCATTTCAATTTTGGTCATGGTTAAACAAAGAACTTAATGTCTCACTGAAAAATGCTAAAAAGAAGATTCAAGAATCATCAATCCACCATCACATGCATCATTACAAAGCTTCACTTTTAGCATGCAAATGACATCAACACAAATCCACCTTAGCCGAATATCATCTCCATGACATAGTAAAGATTTGAACCATGGGCTAGTTAGAACTCAAGCTAACTACTAAAATATACATGAATCTCATGGAGCAACATCAAACATACCTTAGCCTAGTTACATGCATGGCCGAACCTCTTCAACCTTTCTTCTTCCTTTCTCCTTAAAGTTTTCGGCCAAAGATGTTCAAGGATGAACACTTTTTTTTTGTTTTCTTTCCTTCAACTCACGGCAATGGGGGGGAAACAATCACACACATTCTTTCTTTTTTTTTTCTCATCCTACTAACACTAATACTTTATTGCCCATGCTCTTTATTTTATTATTGCTTACATGAAGCATTAACCCAACATGTTTATGACATGTTTTAGCCATAACATTTTGTCCACCCTCATGCTCATGGCCGGCCACTACTAATTGGGGGGGAAAATTGACATGCAAGTCCTCCCTTTTGATTACATGCACTATTAGATCCTTATAGATTAGCCTATCACATTTCAAAAGTGTCACACAAGTCCTATGTACTACATTCACATGCAATTAACTAAATCGAAGCTTAAAATTTTCGCACATTCATATTCACATATTTTAGACCATAAATATCACATTCAAATAATTTGGTGACTCAGTTTAGCGGTCCCGAAACCGCTTTCCGACTAGGGTCACTATAGGGCTGTCACAACTCTCCCCCATTTAAGAAATTTTTGTCCCCGAAAATCTTACCGATAAATAGGTTTGGGTATCGTTCTTTCATGGCATTCTCGGTTTCCCAAGTAGCGTCTTCGATCCCGTGTTTGAGCCATAACACTTTCACTAACGGAACCCTTTTGTTTCGCAACTCTTTCACTTCACGAGCTAAGATACGAGTCGGTTCTTCTTCATAACTCATATCGGCTTGAATTTCAACCTCGGAGGGGTTTATTACGTCCGAAGGATCGGATCTGTAACGTCGAAGCATCGAAACATGAAAAATGTTATGGATCCTTTCGAGTTCAGGGGGTAAAAGCAACCTATATGCAACTGGGCCAACTCATTCGGAGATCTCATACGGCCTAATGAATCTCGAACTCAATTTGCCCTTACGGCCAAATCTGAGTATCTTTTTCCAAGGCGATACCTTAAGAAACACTTTGTCTCCCACCTGATACTCAATATCTCTTCATTTTAAATCCGCGTACGACTTCTGACGATCTGATGCTGCCTTCAGACTTTCACGAATTATTTTTACTTTCTGTTCAGCATCTTTAATCAAATCCACTCCGAAAATTTTGCTTCCACCGAGCTCGGTCCAAAACAATGGCGTACGGCATTTACGCCCGTACAAAGCCTCGTAAGGTGCCATCTTAATACTTGATTGAAAACAATTGTTGTAAGCGAATTCAATCAAAGGTAAATACCATTCCCATGAACCACTAAACTCGAGGATGCAACATCTCAACATATCCTCAAGTATCTGAATTATCCGTTCGGATTGACCATCGGTTTGTGGATGAAAAGCAGTGCTAAAATGCAGCTTGGTACCCAAAGCTTCTTGTAATTTCTTCCAAAATCGCGAGGTGAATCTCGGATCTCTATCTGACACGATAGAAATAGGTACCCCGTGTAATCTCACAATCTGAGAAACATACAATTCAGCTAGTTTATCCAATGAAAAATCCGTACGTACGGGGATAAAGTGAGCCGACTTAGTCAGTCTATCCACAACAACCCAAATCGCATCTTTCTTACTTGCCGATACTGGCAACCCAGATACGAAATCCATCATGACTCGATCCCATTTCCATTCAGATATCATGATTGGCTGGAGTAAACCTGTAGGCACTTGATGTTCTGCCTTTACTTGCTGACATATTAAACACTTTGAAACAAAATCGAAAATGTCTCGTTTCATACCATGCCACCAAAACTGACGTCTCAGATCGTTGTACATTTTCGTACTCCCCGGGTGAATTGACATTCGGCTACAATGAGCTTCGTTCAGAATCATCGAAATGAGTTCTGAATTTCTTGGAACACACAAACGACTTCTGAACCTCAAACAATCGTCATCATCAATTTGAAACTCTGATTCCATATTCGGAACACATTCAGCCCGTTTTGCAACCAATTCATCATCGACTTTCTGAGCTTCACGAATTTGATGAATCAACAATGGTTTGGCCTTTAATTCTGCCACTAACACATTGTCGGATAGAACAGACAAGTGTACATTCATCGCTCGTAAAGCAAACAGTGATTTACAACTTAAGGCATCCGCAACCACATTAGCCTTTCCCGGGTGATAGTCAATGACAAGTTCATAATCTTTCAACAACTCAAGCCAATGCCTTTGTCGCAGATTCAAGTCTCTTTGAGTCATCAAATATTTGAGACTTTTGTGATCCGAATATACATGGCACTTCTCCCCAAATAAGAGTGTCGCCATATTTTCAAAGCGAATACGATGGCAGCTAGTTCGAGATCATGGGTCGGATAATTTTTCTCATGTGGCTTCAGTTGTCTCGACGCATAGGCCACAACTCAACCTTCTTGCATCAATACGCAACCCAACCCAAGTAGGGAGGCATCACTATAAATGACAAACTCTTTGCCTGATTCGGGCTGCACTAGAATTGGAGCTTCAGTCAAATAAGTTTTCAGTTGATCAAAACTTTTCTGACATTTTTCCGTCCATTCGAACTTAACATCTTTTTGAAGTAGCTTCGTCATTGGTGTTGCTATCATCGAGAAACCTTTTACAAACCGTCGGTAGTAACCGGCAAGTCCCAAAAAGCTCCGAACCTCAGTAATATTTCTCGGAGGCTTCCAGTTAAGTATAGCTGAAATTTTGCTCGGGTCAACTCGAATACCCGATACGGATACCACATGACCCAAGAAGCTAACCTCTCTTAACCAGAACTCACACTTACTGAACTTAGCATATAACTGCTTATCCCGTAAAATTTGCAACACTAATCTCAGGTGCTCAGCATGTTCGGTCTCATCTCTTGAATAGACCAAGATGTCATCAATGAACACAACTACGAACCGGTCCAAATACTGTCTGAAGATCTGATTCATCAAATCCATAAATACCGCCGGGGCATTAGTGAGCCCAAACGGCATCACTAAGAACTCGTAGTGGCCGTGTCTCGTTTTGAAAGCAGTTTTGGGTATATCCGAATCTCGAATTCGCAACTGGTAATAACCCGATCTCAAATCTATCTTTGAAAACACTGAGGCTCCCTTTAGTTGATCAAACAAATCATCAATACGCGGTAACGGATATTTATTCTTTATCGTCACTTTATTCAGCTGACGATAGTCAATGCACAACCTCATGGTTCCGTCCTTCTTTTTCACAAACAATACTGGTGCACCCCAAGGTGAAAAACTTGGTCGAGTGAAACCTCTATCCGTCAACTCTTGCAACTGAGCTTTCAACTCTTTTAACTCGGTTGGTGCCATACGATACGGAGCTATCGAAATTGGCGTAGTCCCAGGTACAAGCTCAATACTAAACTCTACCTCCCGAACAGGTGGTAAACCCGGTAATTCTTCGGGAAAAACATCCGGGTATTCACAAACCACCTGCACAGATTCAGGTTTCTTTTCTAATTCTTTGTCATCAAGTACATACGCAAGGTATGCTTCGCACCCCTTTCTTACATATTTCTGAGCCAACATTGATGATATTACAGCTGGCAACCCCTTTAAGTTCGTAGACTCAACTCGGATTATCTCGTTACTTGCGCACCTCAAATCAATAGTCTTGCTTTTGCAATTCACAACCGCATCATGCACGGTCAACCAATCCAAACCAAGAATAACATCAAATTCATCAAACGGCAAAAGCATCAAGTCCGCCGGAAAACAGGAACCTCGAATTACTAGGGGACATTTCTTACACACTTTGTTGACAAGCATGTAACGACCCAAGGGATTTGACACCCGAATTATGAACTCAGTAGACTCAATAGGTAAAGTCTTACTGGATGCTAAGGTTTCACATATATAAGAATGAGTAGAACCAGGGTCAATCAAAGCAATCACATTAGTATCAAAGAGAGTAAAAGTACCGGTAATAACATCTGGCGAGGAAGCATCCTCGCGTGCGCGTATAGCATAAGCCCTAGTAGGAGCACGAGCCTCAGACCTGGTCGTAGCATCCCTAGATCCTCTCTGACCACCACTAGCATTGCCCGTATTTCTAGATGGTCTACCTCGAGCAGTTGTAGCACCCGGTTTCCCACTCTGATTTGCATTCTGTTCAGACAACCTCGGGCAATCTTTAATGAAGTGGTCAACTGACCCACACTTGTAACAGGAGCGGTCATGGAATCTACAACTCCCCGAGTGCCATTTACCACAATACTAACATTCCGTTCTGTCTCGACGATCATTTCCAACACTGGCGACCGAAGTGACTCGTGCACTCACAGGGGGTCGATCACGAACTCATCTAGATAAGCCCGAAGTGTCTCTAGATCGGCCTAAACCATCTCTAAATTTCTTTGATGACTGTGGGAAGGGCTTCCCCGAAGACCTCTTACGAAACTCCTTTGCTTCCACCTCAGCTTTTCTTTTCTCCATACTGAGCTCCTCGGCTTTGCAAGCCCGCTCGACAAGTGCCACAAATTCTCGGATTTCCAAAATGCCAACTTACAACTTTATATCATCATTCAACCTATCCTCGAAACGTTTACACATCACGGCTTCTGAAGAAATGCATTCCCGCGCGTACCGGCTAAGCCTTATAATTTTTCGTTCATAGTCGGTAACCGACATGGAACCTTGTTTAAGTTCAAGAAATTCCTTCCGTTTTTGATCAATGAATCTCTGACTGATATACTTCTTTCGAAACTCGATTTGGAAAAACTCCCAAGTTACTTACTCTCTAGGCACAACAGAAGTCAACGTATCCCACCAACAGTAGGCAGAATCACGTAGCAAGGAGATAGTACACTTTAGGCACTCATCGGGTGTGCAAGATAGCTCATCGAGTACCCGGATAGTGTTGTCCAACCAAAATTTCGCTTGCTCGACATCATCGCTGTCCGTAGCTTTAAATTCAGTAGCCCCGTGTTTTCGGATTCTGTCAACTGGGGCCTTATTCGACCTTATTTGGTCAATTACTGGAGGTATTGTAGGTGCGGGGGTGGTATTAGTCGGGAATGGAGGTTGTGGAACAGCCGTATTAGTTCGAATGTATTGGTTGAACTAATCATTCATCACACTATAAAAAGCTTGTCTAGCTTCATCATTCGGATTACTAGCATTAGATTGAGAGTCCGCCGGCGCAGTCCCTTGTTCGGGAGTAGGCGCTACACTCTCAAGATCATCAGCTACCGCTCGGTTGGGATCGGGATTCATTACTATAAATAAACACATTTGCAATGTCAGAAATCACCACACTATCAAATAATCACATAAAATGGCATGTATAGCTAGACCCAAACGCATTACGATAGTCCTAGAATCGACTAAACCGTAGCTCTGATACCAATAAAATTGTAACACCCTGTACCCGAGACCGTTGCCGGAGTCGGACACGAGGGGTTAACGGGCTTAATCCACTTATTTTCACAGTCCATTTGAAAATTTTCCAGACAAGCTGGTTACTGCATCACTGTCGCCTTAAAAATCATATCTTGAGTTTCAAAACTCGAAAACCAGTTTCGTAAATTTTTCCTGAAACTAGACTCATATTTTCATCTACAAATATTTTTCTAGAATTTTTGGTCGAGCCAATTAGTACATTTTATTAGTTAAAGTCTCCCCTCTTTCAGGGTTCGACTACACTGACCTTTTCGCATTACGACTTGGATATCTCCCTGTACAGGGTTTCAATACTGATGTCGTTTGTTTCTATAGAAACTAGACTCGAAAAGGAATCTATAAATATATGGCATGACTTCTAATTATCTCTGGTTAATTTATAATGAATTTCCAAAGTCGGAACAGGGAATCCAGAAACCGTTCTGTCCCTGTCTCACGAAAACTTAAATATCTCATAATATACTATTCATATGGGTCATATGGCCACCTTTAGCTCAAATACAAAATGGTCATACGCATTTTTAATCACATTAAGCAATTTAATACAATTCATTTGAACATCAAAAGAGAAGCTCAAGGTACTTAGCCCATATATACATTAGACATTAGAGTCACATATGTACGAAATCACAAATCGAATTCAACATATTAGCTAATATTCCCTGTAACACCCCGAACCCGAGACCGACACCGGAGTCGAACACGAGGTGTTAACAGACTTTAAACCCCTTATAAAAAATATTTCCCAGACACTGCCAATCTGCGTACTAGTCGCTTTAAAAATCATATCTTGAGTTTCACAACTCGAAAATCAGTTTCGTGATTTTTCCCTGAAACTAGACTCATATGCCCATCTACATATTTTTTTCTAGAATTTTTGGTCGGGCCAATTAGTACAGTTTATTAGTCAAAGTCTCCCATGTTACAGGGAACGACTACCCTGACCTTTCCGCATTACGACTTGGATATCTCCTTGTACAGGGCTCCAATACTGATGCCGTTTGTTTCTATAGAAACTAGACTCAGAGAGGAATCTATACATATATGGTATGACTCCTAATTATCTCTGGTTAATTTATAATGAATTTCCAAATTTGGAACAGGGAATCCAGAAACCGTTCTGGCCCTGTCTCACGAGAACCTGAATATCTCTTAACATACTGTCCGTATGATTGTTTCGTTACTTTCCTATGAAAGTAGACTCATCAAGGTTTGTTTACATAATTTATTAACTATTTAATTCCATTTCTACTATTTTTAGTTATTTTCCAAATCTACATCACTGCTGCTGTCAGCATCTGCCTTTAAGGTAGACTTTACCTATTTCATGGTTTCCATGATTCAACTAGCCCTTTTTGCATAAATAGCACAATTTATGAAAGTGATTAACCATCCCCGTGGCCAATCCTTGTCAAGTATATCCACACCAAATGATTATAACATTATACTCAAACACATATAAGCCATTTTCGCATGGCTATCCAAAATTTATACAAGTCCAAAGGGTCCACGACCCACAACAAACGGGTAGTCCTATACATGCCATTTCGAAGTTCAACCAAAATTGTACCAAAAGGGGGGGCTTTGATAGTGTGGGCGACTTTGACCTCAAGATCCCGAGTCCGATAGCTGGAGAACCAAATCTATAAAACAGAGGAGCAATGAAACGGAGTAAGCAATTTATGCTTAGTAAGTTTTGAGCAAGGAATTCCAGCACAACAAAAGTATAGCATTCATATAGCTAAACGGATAATTTCATATGCACAAATTTACGATATCGTACTTGCTTCACATTATCAACCCTTATGTACATACACAAAAGATCAACTCAGCCAAAGGCCGGTAGCTCGTTTATCAATTGAGCGAATACTTATTTGTAAGGGCTCAACTAAATTCAAGCACATACGAAACATACCTCAATGTTGGGATGTTTCGAGAGTATTAACTGGAATTTTACAGCAAGTTCATTCATTCCCAAATCACGTACCTTCGGAATTTAACCGGATATAGCTCCTCGTTCAAATGCCTTCGGGACATAGCCCGGTTATAGTAATTCGTACAAATGCCTTCGGGACTTAAACTGGATTTAGTAACTCGCGCAAATGCCTTCGGGCTTAGCCCGGAATTAGTATCTCGTACAAATCCCTTCAGGCTTAGCCCGGAATTAGTATCTCGCACAAATGCCTTCGGGCTTAGCCCGGAATTAGTATCTCGCACAAATGCCTTCGGATCTTAGTCCGGATATTGTCACTTAGCACAAGCCTTCGGGACTTAGCCCGGACATCATTCAAATAACCATGCACATTTAACAATAAATCATGGCCCATTCGTATTTCATTTTCGTTAGCAAAACTCAAACACAAGACATTTATCATTCTTGCAAATTCGGCTCAATAGCCACACAAAGAGCATGATTTTAATTTGCTTAAAACATGATCTAATCACATCATAATTTAAGCTCTCTTACTCAAGAACTTACCTCGGGTGTTGTCGAACGATTCCGATAGCTATTCGACCACTTTTTCTTCCCTTTATCGGATTTAGTTCCCCTTTGCTCTTGAGCTTAATTAAACAAATAAATTGATTTAATCATTTGAGCATCGAAAAGAGGAACACAAGGCACTTAGCCCATATTTATACATTAGACATTAAAGTCACATATGTATGGAATCATGAATCAAACTCAACATTTTAGCTAATTTTTCCCCCTTGGCTGAATATGCATGTCTATTTTGGGGCCGATTTCAACACTTAATACATTCTACAAGTATGGTCACTTGTATTGACTAAACACCCTTTTGTTTCAAGTTCAAAACTTGGCTAATACACACATATACACACTAGTAAAGCATCCTCACCCTTTCCATCAATTTAACACATGCATTGCTCATTAACATGCAAAAGTTATATTCGGCCTTAGCACACAACTTGCTAGCCGATTCTTCTCCATTTAGCAACCAATGCACATATGTGCTCACTCAAAAATGCTAAAAAGGAGGTTCAAGAATCATCAAGCCACCATCACATGCATCATTAACAAGCTTCATATTTAGCATGCAATGGCATTAACACAAACCCCACCTAGGCCGAATCTTAACTCATCTTCATGCCTCATCACCACAACATCAAACATCAACCAAGAATGATGCATCCATGGCCGAGTGTCATTTCCATCACATAGCAAGATTTAGACCATGGGCTAGGTAGAACTCAATCTAACAACTAAAACATGCATGCATCTCATGGAACATCATCAAACATACCTTAGCCTAGCTACATGCATGGCCGAACCTCTTCAACCTTTCTTCTTCCTTCCTCCTTAAAATTTTTGGCCAAGGATGAACCAAAGGATGAGCATTTTTTTTCTTTGTTTTTTTCTTTCTAGTTTCGGCTAAATGAAGATGAGAAAGGATGAACAAAAATTTTCTCCTTTCTTTTCTTTAGCTCATGGCAATGGGGGGGGAAACAACTACACACATTTTTTTTTTGTATTCATCATACTCCTTTTCATTATTTTATGCCCATGCCCCTTATTTTATTTTTTTCCTACATACCTCACTAGGCCAACATGTTCCCAACATGTTTCCACCCATAGCATGGCCAACCACTAGCTCAAATTTTGGGTAATTTGACATGCAAACCAATCATTTTCACAACATGCATTAATAGACCATTTTAAATTAGCCTATCATATTTTCACCATGTCTCATATCAATCCCTATTTAATAATTTCTCATGCAATTGGCAAAATTGGAGAATGAAACTTCCACATACTCATGTACACACATAATAAGCATAGAATATGGAAATCAATTATTTTTATGACTCGATTTTGTGGTCCCGAAACCACTTCTCGACTAGGGTCAATTTTGGGTTGTCACATTCCCCTTAGCCGAATTTTCTAAGTCAAGATAAAGCCATCAATATGCTTACCTATGGCCGAACATACACATCAACTTATGTACTCATTCATGTGGCTGAACATGCATGTCTATGTTGAGGCCGATTGCAACACTTAATACATTCTACAAGTATGGTCACTTGTATTGACTAAACACCATTTTGTTTCAAGTTCAAAACTTGACCAATACACATATATACACTAGTTAATCAAACACTAACATTTGCACTTCACCTTACTACCATTTCTCATCCAAATAACGTGAACAACAACCATATTTCTCTTCTACTTCCTACCATGGCCGAATGCATCACAACACCATACCATTTCAATTTTGGTCATGGTTAAACAAAGAACTTAATGTCTCACTGAAAAATGCTAAAAAGAAGATTCAAGAATCATCAATCCACCATCACATGCATCATTACAAAGCTTCACTTTTAGCATGCAAATGACATCAACACAAATCCACCTTAGCCGAATATCATCTCCATGACATAGTAAAGATTTGAACCATGGGCTAGTTAGAACTCAAGCTAACTACTAAAATATACATGAATCTCATGGAGCAACATCAAACATACCTTAGCCTAGTTACATGCATGGCCGAACCTCTTCAACCTTTCTTCTTCCTTTCTCCTTAAAGTTTTCGGCCAAAGATGTTCAAGGATGAACACTTTTTTTTTTGTTTTCTTTCCTTCAACTCACGGCAATGGGGGGGAAACAATCACACACATTCTTTCTTTTTTTTCTCATCCTACTAACACTAATACTTTATTGCCCGTGCTCTTTATTTTATTATTGCTTACATGAAGCATTAACCCAACATGTTTATGACATGTTTTAGCCATAACATTTTGTCCACCCTCATGCTCATGGCCGGCCACTACTAATTAGGGGGAAAATTGACATGCAAGTCCTCCCTTTTGATTACATGCACTATTAGATCCTTATAGATTAGCCTATCACATTTCAAAAGTGTCACACAAGTCCTATGTACTACATTCACATGCAATTAACTAAATCGAAGCTTAAAATTTTTGCACATTCATATTCACATATTTTAGACCATAAATATCACATTCAAATAATTTGGTGACTCAGTTTAGCGGTCCTGAAACCACTTTCCGACTAGGGTCACTATAGGGCTGTCACATAGACTGTGCTTCTAAGAGGGTAACTCTGAAATTAAAAGGCTATATTGAAATTGTTATGATTAGCAATCGTCAAGATTACCTCTTTAATGTAATCTCTACTCTGGTAGTCGAAAGGTTAGTTCGAAATGGTTTTGAGGCGTATTTTGCATTTGTATCTGACTCTAGTTCTAAAAAATCTTTTGTCACTAATATTCATATCGTAAAGGATTTTTTAGATGTTTTTCTAGATGACTTTCTGGGAGTACCTCTGAATAGGGAAGTTGAGTTTGGTATTGAACTGTTACCGAGTACTGTTTCTGTGTCCATTGTTCCTTATCATATGGAACCAAAGGAGCTTATGGAGCTAAAGGCTTAGCTGCAGGAACTTCTCGACCGAGGGTTCATTAGACTGAGTGTGTCCTTGTCAGGAGAACCATTCTATTTGTTAAGAAAAAGGATGACACGATGAGGATGTGTGTGGATTATTGTCAGTTGAATAAGTTGATGGTAAAGAACAAGTATCCGCTTCTGAGGATTGATGATTTGTTCGATGAGTTCCATGGGACATCTGCTTTCTTCAAAATTGATCTCTGTTATGCGTACTGTTAGCCCAAAATTAAAGAGACTGATGTGTATAAGAGTGCTTTTGGGACTCGTTATGGGCACTACGAGCTCCTAGTCATGCCCTTCAATTTGACGACTGCCCTAACTACGTTTATGGATCTAATGAATCATGTACTCCAATCGTATTTGGATCAGTTTGTTATAGTTTTCATCGACAATACTTTGATTTACTCCAAGACTGAGAGTGATCATGATGAGCATCTTTGGATAGTTCTACAAATTCTCCGTGAGAAATAGCTTTATGCTAAGTTTAACAAATGTGAGTTTTGGTTACAAGAGGTTACCTTTCTAGGAATGTCATTTAAAATAAGGGGATTCGAGTAGATCTTAAGAAATTTGAGGATGTGATCGAGTGGAAACAATCGAAGAATGTGTCTAAGATTTAGAGTTTTACTTGGTTTGGCAAGTTACTATTGGAGGCTTGTTGAGGGGTTCTCACTTATCACAGCTTCGTTGACTAAGCTGTTCTGTAAAAATGCATCATTTGTGTGATCTAATGAGCAACAAGCGAACTTTGAAAAGCTCAAGCCTGTTCTGACTCAGGCACCTATTTTGGTACAGTATGAATTTGGTAGAGAGTTTGTTGCCTATAGAAAGGCTTTGAACGTTGGGCTAGGCTGCATTTTGATGCACGATAGTAAGGCTGTGGCTTATACATCTTGACAACTTAAGTAACATGAGAGTAACTATCCCATGCATGATCTTGATTTGGCTATAGTCATTTTCGCTCTAAAAATCTAGAGGCACTATCTATATGGTGAGAGGTGTATCATTTACACCAACCATAAGATCCTCAACTATCTACTAACTCAGAAGGAGTTGAACCTTAGGCAACATTAATGGGTTGAGTTGCTTAAGGACTATGATTGTATGATGGAGTATCATCTTAGTAAGGGGAACATTGTGGCCGATGCTCTTAGTCGTAGAGTAATGACTGATCTGAGAGCGATGTTTGCCCGTTTTATTTCGTTTGATGACGATAGTCTGTTGGCCAAGTTACAGGTTAAACTGACTTGAGTTGATCAAATTTGAACTAAACAATTGAATGATAAGTCTCTGGTTTATTATTTTCATCGAATTGAGGATGGCAGGACTTCTGATTTAGAATTTCGGATTAAATAGTAATGGGGTTTTGTGTTTTAGTGGTTGGACCTACGTGCCTAATGATGTATACCCTTTATTCTATGCATCATGGTGGGAATAAGATGTATAAAGATCGTCAAAAATTATATTGGTGGCCCAATTTAAAATGGAAGGTAACTGCTTTTGTCTCTCATTGCCTAATATGTCATAAGGTTAAAGCTATCAGCTACCTTCAGGTCTGCTACAACCGATTAAGGTTCCCCTTTGAAAGTGGGAACGTATGACTATGGATTTTTTTAGTGGGTTTCCCTTGACACTGACTAAGACTGATTTGGTTTGGGTCATTGTTGATTGATTAACTAAGATTGCACAGAATGTTAGTTTCAATCGTCTCTGACAGATACCCATATTTTACTTCTTGATTTTGGAAGAAGCTTCACGAGGCCTTAGGCACTCAATTTGATTTTAGTACTGCGTACCATTATCAGACCGATAGACAGTCTGAGCGAGTCCTTTAGATTCTAAAATAAATGCTACAAAATTGTGTACTCGACTTCCGAGGTAGTTGGAAAGATTATCTACTGCTGACTGAGTTCGCGTATAATAACAGTTTTCAATCTAGCATTCAAATGACACCTGTAACATCCCGAAATAGGGCCTAAACGGAATAGTGGTTGCGAAACCATGAATTTGGTGTAAAAAAATTATTTTGATTAATTTTTAAGGTTTATTCATTGATTGAATAACTGTGTGAAAATTTCGTGAAGAAATTTATGTATAAGTGCCTAATTTGATAATTAGGACTAAATTGTAAAATTAGCAAAATGTGTGTTCTAGATAATAAAGGAGATTTAATTGAAATGGGTTCTTAAATTGGAGGTCCTTATTTATTAATTAGACCATTATATTTAAATTTAGACAAAAATGGGCAAGAATAGGACAAATTTGAATGAAAAGCCTTTAAGGGCATTTTAGTAATTTAGTAATTAAAAGAATTAAAAAGGGAAAATAAAGCCAAAATTGGTCCATCTTCTTCATGGCGGCCGAATATAGCATGGGGGAAGCCATGGTTAGGGTTTCCAAGCTTTCCAAGCTCAATGGTAAGTTCGTTATAGCCTCGTTTTTAATGTTCTTTACGTTTTTGGAGTCCTGGTAACTTGATTTAGCTTATTCTAGCAATACTTCATGCTAGGGTTCATATTTGGAAAAATACCCATAGATTAAATGTGTTTATTTTTATGTTTCATGGTAGAATATGAAGCTTGAAATTATGTTAAACAACTTTTGCTAAGCGATTTTAAGTGAAAACGAGTAAGACAACATAATCGATAAAATACCTAATGTTCATAAGTACATGATAGAGTGAGAATTTGATGTTTCCATAGAAGGGAAAAATATTCAACGTGTCATAAAATATAAGAAAATTGGATAAATTTTAATTTATGAGCCTAGGGTCAAAATTGTAATTCTGTAAAGGTTTAGGGGAAAAATTGTAATTTTTCAAAAGTTTGAGTTAGGGAATTTTTTGAATAGTACATTAATTAAATAAGTGAAATATGATGTTTTAGATCCCAGAAAGTAAGATTTGGATCTAGAACGGGAGAAAAACCGAAAATCAGGAAAGTCGGTAAAATGGTCGTTTTGGTATCGAGGTAAGTTCATATGTTTAATAAGCATTTAATTATGCATATTTGAATGATAAATTGATATTTTGGAAAAAATTAGTAAGAAGATATATGAGCCTAGTTTTAGGTAAAATTCACGAATTTAAATTTTGAGTTTTTTAACTCGAGTTATGATTTATTTAGTGACCACGACGCAGGTAGGCAGTTTTATACGGAATAATGAAATAAATTGTTTTGATTTGTCTAAGTATTCGAAAAATTTTTAATGTTCCCGGTTTGGTCTTCGAACCGTTTCAATTGCATGTTTTAGCGTCTCGAGGGCCCTTTTAGGGACATATTGAATGAATGTAAATAAATTAATTTTAAAAGCAAATTTTATGCCACAAATTAGTAAGTTAAGTCAGGTAACGCCTCGTGCTCGACTCCGACGACGGTCTCGGGTAAGGGGTGTTACAACACCTTACAAGGTTTTGTATACCTGTAAGTGTCGTACTCTTTTGTGTTGGGTTGAGTTATGTAAACGTCACATTTTGGGTCTCGAGTTGGTTTCCAAGACTGAAAACACTGTTAAATTGATTCGAGACCATCTTAAGGCAGCTTCTGATAGATAGAAATTGTATGCAGAGTTAAAGAGGTGTGATATTGAGATTCTGTGGGTGATCATGTATTTTTGAAAGTTTCTTCATAAAAAAAGGTTGATTCGAGCGTAAAAGAAAGTTGAGCTCGAGGTTTATTAGACCTAATCGTATTTTCAAACGTATCAAACCTATCGCCTATCAGTTAGAGCTACCTCCTGAATTGGATCGAATTCATGATTTGCTCCACGTGTCTATGTTGAGACAGTATCAATCTGACCCCTCCTATATCATCCCTCTAGAGGAGATTGAGGTGAGACTGGAACTAAGTTTTGAGGAGGAACCTGTTCAAATTCTATATTGAGATGTTAAGGTTTTGAGAAGGAAAATCATTCCTTTTGTTAAGGTCCTGCAGCAGAATCATGGCACTAAGGAAGCCATGTGAGAACCTGAGGATTCGATTTGTCAGCAATACCCTCACCAGTTTGAGTTAGGTATATTTTGAGGCTGAAATTTCTTTTAGGGGTAGGGAGTTATAGCACCCCAAAAATTTGAGTGTCGTTTGTATCGCCCCAGAAATATTTTTATGTCACTTAGTAAAAGCCGGTTAGTTTTTGTTGTTTAAAATCCATGTTCTTTAACTTTTTTCTTCTTTTCTCTTCTTTTATTCTTTCTTTCTTCTTTCTTCTTTCTTCTTTCATCTTTCTTTTCTTTTTCTTTTTGCTTGCTTCCGTAAACTGTTATCGGGTTTAATTGGAAATTCTACATTGTTCATTGCGTCGTTTGAAAGGTTGTTGCGTAAGTTTTGTAGTTATTCCTTTTTGTTTTTGTAAAATTTCATTGTTATTCTTCAAAATTAGAAATTACTGTTGTTTGTTTGAATTTCCGTTAAATGTGCGATTGGGGTTTTGTTAGGAGAAGGTCTTGCGGGAAACGTTCCTCGAGCAATATAAATTTGAGTAATTATTGTTGATTCATTGGTAAGTGTTAATTTGCTATGGGGTTTGCGTTGAAGTTTTTGACATGTTGGGTTGATTGTTGTTCTTGTGCAAATTGCTTCATTTAAGTTATTGATTGAACCTTTGGTCGCCATTTTCGGCTTTGGAATCACTCATGCTGCTTCCGCCTTGAATTAGTATCAGGTGTGTAACAAAAACCCAAATTTCTACGATTTGTGAACGTTGTAAAACATGGTTGTCTACGCAACATGACCGTGTGGTAGGCCATGTTAACCACACAACCCATGTGTCAGGCATTGTGGTAGGCCGTGTAACTCACTATTTTGGATTTTGTGTCACACGGGCTAAGGACATTGGCTTGTCTCTAACCCTTGTAACTCATTATTTTAGATTTAGGGTCACAAGGACTAGGTACATGGGCTTGTGTCTAGCCCATGTAACTCACTGTTTTGAATTTAAGGTCACATGGGCTAGGGACATGGGCGTGTGTCCAAGTTGTGTAACTCATTCTTTTGGATTTAGGGTCATATTGGCCAGGGACATGGGAGTGTGTCCACGCCATGTGTGAGAAATTTTGGGTTGTGAGTCATACTAACATGTGCTTGGTCGTGTGCCAAACCATGTAATTCACTATTTCGAGCCACACAGTTGTGTGAGTTACCATGTGAACCATACGGGTCAATCGCCTAGGCCGTGTTAATTCACACAGGTGTGTGTGTAACACCCCTTACCTGAGTTTCATGCCGGAACAGGATACTAGGTGTTACCGGACTTAAACACATTCAAACATATATTTCCTAGTTATGAAATTTTACTCCAATTTAAAACTTTTAACAATACCTTAATGTCCCTACTATAGGCCTACGAGGCCACGAACACACTTTGGAATTGGTTTAGAACTAATCTGTGCACTCTAGTAAACTTTGTAAAATTTCAAGCTGATAGGGGAACACGCCCGTGTGGAAGGGCAACATACCCGTGTGTCTTCTTACCATGGCCATGTTGAAGGCCCGTGTGGCTCACACGGCCTGAACATATCAGGACACGCCCGTGTCCGTAGCCCGTGTGAATTTATTTTTCGATTCGAACCTAAAGGAGTTTTCACACGGCTTGGCACACGCCCGTGTCCATGACCCATGTTTCTGACACGACCATGACATGCCCATGTCACAGCCCGTGTCCAAAAACCTCGACATTCTGTGTCTAATGTCAGCAACCCCTTAAGGGCACACGGCCATGGTACACGCCTGTGTACTAGGCCATGTCCTCCACACAATTGGGACACATGGCCGTGTCTTTACTCGTATGGTTACTACTGGGCATTCTGTTTTGCTGACTTTTCAGTGCAGGGGACACACGGCCTTACCACACGCCCATGGGGTAAGGTGTGTGTCACACACGGTCTAGACACAAGCCCGTGTGTCTTTTCGTGTGGACAAAAACAAGGCTATCTACCAAGCCTTTTTGCCACCCATACTTGCACCAACCAACACAACATCAAATATAACCAATCCAAGCATAAATACACAGAACCAAACAGTCACAACCATGAGAATCTTCATCAAATGCATTTAGTAAAAATCAATATTAGCCAACATTATTGGCCTATACAAAATGAATATCACATCCATCATATGAGCCAACACTTGTGGCTAAACTAGCAAGACACTAAACAAAAGATTCCAATCCTTATAAATGCCACAATCAAAACATTTAAAAGCTTTGTAAGTTGATTGTGTGATCGATGCCTCCGATTTCCTTTGATCCCTGATACTAGCTTGGCGACACTATATGAAGATGGAAAAGAGAACGAGTAAGCATAAAGCTTAGTAAGTTGCATATAAATAAGTAACAACATCAACCACGCATATTATAAGTCAACACAACATTCTTGAGTGAACAAAGGTAAATATCACTACATGCTTATATATCACAAGTATAAGCCAAAGATTACAATATCGTCCAAAAATCATTTCATAGCTAGTACTTACTCATGTTATTCTTACCATCAAGGCAACATAACTAGACTCATATCTCATGAGTTTCAAATAAGATCCTGTACCACTCACAACATGATTATATAAGCCAAAGATTACAATATCATCCCAAAAATCATTTCATAGCTAGTACTTACTCATGTTATTTTTACCATCAAGGCAACATAACTAGACTCATATCTCATGAGTTTCAAATAATAACCTGTACCACTCACAACATGATTATTTCATTCCATATCATTGTCATAAGCTTTAAGATAACCCGTGAAACCATTTGGAATACTAAATTATATCGGACAAGCTTTACACAAGAGGGTGAATTGTCGATTCCATGTTCCAAACATGGTCTTACACTGGCTCACATGTCGAGACCAATGCCATGTCCCAGACATGGTCTTACACTAGCTCTCATAATGTGGCCGATGCCATGTCCCAAACATGGTCTTACACTAGCGCACATATCAATACCGATGCCATGTCCCAGACATGGCCTTACACTGGCTCTCATTACATTGCCGATGCCATGTTCCAAACATGGTCTTAAACTGGCTCTCATATCATGGCCGATGTCATGTCCCATACATGGTCTTATACTAGCGCACATATCACCCAAATGTCATGGCATTGATATCCAATCTATTCCTAGGTTCAACCGGGAATTTACCACATTAATTTCATCATGCATTATTCATAATCATATTGAACCATATCATGCAAAATCAATCATTCAACACATAATAGCAATAAAGTTGTCTTACTTACGTACAACTTACGTCGGTATACAAAAAGTGGGCAATTGGTTGGATTTAGTCTAGTTGCTTGGCCTTCTCCCGGTCTAGGTCCGGATTTCATATTTCTTGATCTAAAATGATAAAAATTCACTAATTTAATCATTATATTGATTAATGTATTTCATAATTCATATTTTGGAAAAATAACCATTTTACCCCTTGACTTTCACAAAATTACTATTTTACCCCTAGGCTCGTAAATCGATTTTTATTAACTTTTCTCACTAACCAAGCCTAGTTGAATTCTTTTAATACTAGAAACAGCTCAAAATTCCAATTATTACTCATACTTATCACTCATCTTGTCATCTTTACAAAATGGTACATTTTAGGTGTTTCCATGAAAATCCTTTCACAAAAGTTATTTATTTAACAACCAAGATTCATTTTCTTCCATAATAATTTAGAAAAAAACATGAATACTCTCATGGAAAAACCCTATACTTTCAACAATTTTGCAAAATAGTCCCCTCATTAGCTAGATTATGCTACAAGGGTCCCAAAAGTACAATAACTATTAAGAAATGTCATCAAAATCACTTACTTGTAAGGGTAAGGAGTGCTTGAAAATTTGAAGCTCCAAAACCCTTATTTTTGATGGTATTTTCAGTTGAGAGGAGGAAGATGAAAGGTGATATCTTTTTTTCTTTTTATTATATTATAAATCTAGTCAATTTAGTCACCAAATTTCACCTAATTTTGATCCTACAACTCCTTTGTCTCTATGATCAGCTATTCAAAAATTTGTGGTCTATTTACTCAATAAATACCTCTAATTTAATGTTCCATAGCTATTTGACACCTTTAGCTAGTAGAACAAAACTTTCGCACTTTATGCGATTGAGTCTTTTTTCGCAATTAAGCATGCAATCGCTAAAATTACTTCACCAAAATTTTCATGCCCTCATATAATCATTCTACAACACATAAAATAATATCAAAAATGATTTCTCCGACCTTGGGTTAGTGGTTACTAAACCACTGTTCTGACTAGGCCCAAAATCGAGCTGTTACAATTCTCCTCCTTTGGGATTTTTGTCCCTGAAAATCTTACCTGTGAAAAGGTTAGGGTATTGATCTCTCATAGTCTCTTCGGGTTCCCATGTGGTCTCTTCAACCCCATGTCGATGCCACAGTACTTTCACGAGTACTATACTTTTATTTCTTAATTGCTTGACCTTTCGGGCTAAGATCTTAACAGGCTCTTCGCCATAAGTCATGTATGATCGAATCTCAACCTCTGCTAGCGAAAGAACGTGCAAAGGGTCAGAACGGTAACGACACAGCATCGACACATGGAATACATTGTGGATCTTCTCTAACTCGGATGGCAAGGCTAGTCAATAAGCTATCAGTCCAATTCTCTCTGTCACCTCATAAGGTCCAATAAAACGTGGACTTAATTTTCCTTTCTTACTAAATCTGAGGACTTTCTTTCACGAGGATACTTTCAATAACACCTTATCACCGACTTGAAACTCAATTTCCTTTCGTTTCAAATCTGCATAGGGTTTCTGTCTATCCAAAGCGGCCTTCAAACAATCACGAATTACCTTTACTTTCTCTTCGGTCTCTTTAACTAAATCGACCCCATGAATCTGCTTTTCTCTGAGTTCAGTCCAAAACAAGGGCGTTCGGCACTTACAAGCATATAAAGCCTCATAAGGTGCCATTTTCAAACTCGACTGATAGCTATTGTTGTAGGTAAACTCTACCTGTGGTCAATACTTTTCCCAACTACCTTGGAATTCAAGAACACAACACCGTGACATGTCCTCAAGAATCTGAATTACTCTCTCCGGCTGGCTGTCGGTTTGCTGATGGAAAGCCATGCTCAAATTCAACTTTGTCCCGAAAGCTTCTTGTAACATTTTTCAAAACTGTGAGGTAAACCTCGAATCCCTATCCAAAATAATTGACAAGGGCACTTCGTGAAGTCTCACAATTTCAGAAACATACAACTCGGCTAGTTTATCATGCGAGTAGTCGTTGCACACTGGGATAAAATGGGCCGATTTTGTTAATCGGTCGACTACGACCCAAACAACATCTTTCTTTCTCGGTCACAACAGCAATCCTGTCACAAAATCCATGGTAATTCAATCTCATTTCCACTGGAGAACCATTACAGGCTGAAGTAAACGTGAAGGTACTTGGTGTTCGGCTTTCACTTGCTGACAAATTAAACATTTCGATACAAACTCTAAGATGTCTCTTTTCATACCCGGCCACCAATACAATCTCTTCAAGTCTTTATACATCTTAGTACTACCCGAATGGATTGACATACAACTACTATGTGCCTCGTGAAGAATTATTCCAATAAGCTCATCATCTCTAGGTACACAGACCCTATCTCGGAACATCAAACAACTATCGGCACTAATCGAAAAATTTGATTCGTCAACTGTCTCACGCTGAGTCATCTTGGCTTGCAAATCTTTATCACTCTTCTAAGCTTCACAAATCTCTTGAAGAGGTCTAGCTCTCAACTCTGCTAGAATCGAACCATCCTCGATTACAGACAACTGAGTATTCATAGCTCTCAAGGCAAACAATGACTTCCTACTTAATGCATCTGCGACCACGTTCGCCTTTTCCAGGTGATAGTCAATTACTAACTTGTAATCTTTAATCAAATCCAACCACCTTCATTATCGTAAATTCAAATCCTTTTGAGTCATCAAGTATTTTAGGCTTTTATGGTCGATGAATACCCGACATTTCTCGCCATACAAGTGGTGTCTCCAAATCTTCAGTGCGAACACTATGGCTGCTAACTCTAAGTCATGTGTCAGATAAGTTTTCTTATGCTGCTTCAGCTATCTCGAGGCATATGCTATGACCTTGCTTTCTTGCATTAGCACGCATCCTAATCCATTCAATGATGCATCACTATACACTACAAATTTCCTTTCCTGGTTCCGGTTGCACTAAAATTGGGGCTTCAGTCAACAACGTCTTAAGTTTCTCAAAACTCTGTTGGCATTTTTCCGTTCAATCAAATTTGACATCTTTCTGTAGCAACCTCGTCATCAGATTAGTAATCATAAAAAACCCTTTGATGAATCGTCTGTAGTAACCCACTAAGCCTAGAAAGCTCCTAATCTTCAATACATTTCTCGGCAGTTTCCATTCAACAATAGCTGAGATCTTACTCGGGTCAACTCTAATTCCTTCACTTGACACGATGTGTCCTAAGAATCCGACCTCTCGAAGCCAAAACTCGCTTTTACTAAACTTGGCATACAACTACTTATATCTTAAAGTTTGCAAAAGAGTTCTCAAATGCTCTGCGTGTTCACTTTCATCACGAGAATAGATCAATATATCGTCTATAAAAATACTGTTCATTAAGTCCATAAACACTGCAGGAGCATTTGTTAAGCCAAAGGGCATGACAAGGAACTCATAATGCCCATATCTCGTTCGAAAAGCAGTATTCGGCACATCTTGCTCCTTAACTCTTAGCTGATAATAAACAGATCTCAAGTTTATCTTAGAAAACACTGTGGCTCCCTTTAATTGATCAAACAAATCGTCGATACTTGGCAAGGGACACTTGTTCTTCACCGTCACCTTGTTGAACTGTCTGTAGTCTATACACAACCTCATCTACTCGTCTTTCTTTTTCACAAAAAATACCAGACCACCCCACAGAGAATAACTTGGTCTCATAAAACCCTTATCCGTTAACTCTTGTAGCTAAACCTTCAACTCTTTTAACTCCAACGGTGCCATCCTATACAGGGCAATCGATATAGGCGCAGTACCAGGGACTAACTCGATATCAAATTCGACTCCCCTAACTAGAGGCAGTCCGGGTAACTCCTCTGGAAATACATCCGAAAACTCACACACCACTGGCACTGGGTCAATCTTTACTTTGGACACTTGGGTATTCAACACAAATGTGAGATAAGACTCGTACCCCTTTCTTATATATTTTTCAGCCATCAAAGAAGAAATCACTATAGGTAAGCTGTCCGGTTCACCTGATTCAACCCGAAGAATATCCCCATTTTCACATTTTAGTTCAATGAATTTCTTCCCACAATTTACTATGACATCATCGGTAGACAACCAATCCATACCAAGGATAACGTCAAATTCATCAAATGACAATAACATGAGGTTAGCTGGAAAACAATGACCTCTAATTGTCAAGGGACAATTTTTACATACATGGTCAACTAATACATGTCTGCCTAATGGGTTTGACACCTTTACCACAAATCCTATAGACTCAACAGACATATTCATGCTAGACACCAGTTTCATACAAGCACATGAATAGGTAGACCCTGGATCTATCAAAGCAACAATAGAAATATCATGAAGAGAAAAAGTACCCGTAATCACATCCGGCGACTAATCATCGCAAGCGCGAATGGCATAAGTCATTGCAGGCACTCGACCCTCAGACCTCACGACAGAATCTCTAGGCGCACCTCTACTGCTAATCCATCTTCCTAGATTCTTCTGTTCTATCTCTCGAAGACGCATTACTCTCTCTCATATCTTGTTTTTCGTCTTTCTCACTTATTTTAGGACAGTTTCGGATGAAAGGGTCTAACGACCTGTAACATCCTGATTTTTGAGTTTTTCGCGATTCTTGATATTTTAAGTAATTTTCTAAAATTTGGTATGTGATTATGGAATTCATAATTTGGGTGTGTAAATGGGCTTATGGAAGGCTTATGAGTTAGCCAAAACCCGGTTGAATTTTTAAATTTTGGACTTAGGAGTTAGGGGTTCTGGCTAGGTGCCCTTATATTAAGTTGTGGGTAAAGCGTATCACAAAAAGAGCTTTGGTAGAGTGGCAAGGGTGACGCCATTAAGCTCCTAAAAAGGTGGCGTGTGGAGCATAAGGGAAGACCTGGGATCGATTCCCTGTGTTGGCAAATAAGAGTATTTATTTTTATGTGCAGGAAGGGTAAGTGTTGGAACCTAAGTGGATTCTGCAAGAGGAGAGTTGGATCAAGTCAAACGCATGGATTAAGGAGGGATAAGGGGAGAGATTTTAGGGATTTGAGAGAAGGATAGAGCTTAGCCGTTTGGAAGGGGTTAGAGAGGGGAATTCGGCAGAAGGGTATTAGGTTAGTAATTTCGGCATTAGGGTCTTAGCTGTGCCGTTTTCTCCGTTGTTTTAGTTTTTCTTTTCTTTTTCTGCCCTAGTCGAATCTACCATCCTTTCTCTCATCTTTTCTCCCTTTTCTTTTTCAAAATCCAGCCTATTACTTTCCTCTACTCATTTATTATTTCTTTCTTTAATCTCTACTTCTGCCGAAATACCGTAAAAGGCTGAAATCAGTGAAGATAGGTGGGTGCCGATTGTTTGTGACCAGCAACCTTTTCTTTCCTTTTCAATAGTTGGTGTTCAATTCCTTTACCTTTTAGGCATCCGGAATCAAGAGGAGGAAGACTGTGGTAAGTGTTCAAACTCTAAACAATTCCTAGTGTAACTATGGCCAAAAGCCGAAACCCCTCTAGTTTAGGGAGGAGGCCGAATGTTGGTGTAGGCCTTATGGGGTCTTCTTTTGATATTTTTGGTTTATTTATTGAAGGAGAAGCAAGGTGTAGTGTCGACTTGGAGTAGCTTGGATCACCGGAGTGGCTAGACCTAGTCATCAATCGCGACAAAGGTAAGATTCCTAAGGCCATTATGGATGGTGGCCGAATGTGTAAGTATTAGTATTAGATGATTTGAGGTTTGGTTCAATTATGGGAAGCTGATTATTAACGATGGATTATAGGGAAATCGTGTAGGAGATCTCGTCGAGGAATATCGCCAAACAGGTGTGTAACGAACCTTTTTCATAACTTAAAGCGATAAATGCCGAAAAGCCGAAATGCTGAAATTCTGGCATTTCGAGGACTTGTAAGCAAGCGAACGCTCACTAGTTAGTTAGAATCGATGAGATGATGATCGGGAATAATGGAAACGGTAAGGACGTGATTTTTAGCGTTCACGGTAAGTTGGGCCTCGAGGGGCTGAATTAGGGCCCAAAAGGCTTTCGGGCCCATTTGGGTAAATTTGGTAGGAAATAGAAATCTGTTAAATTGCATGATTAAAACTGTTAATATTGTTATGGATATAGGCTAAATGGGCCTAGATGACAGAATCGGCTAAGTAGGGCCCATTAGGGGTTTTTGGCCCAATAACTCGATTTCGCTAAAAATGGGCCAGAATCACTGTTTGCACCCATGAATTGTTTGTAAACATTAATGAACATGGAAACCCTAATTTTTGGTAAAATTACAAGATTACCCTTATAATATGAAAATGACCGTTTTGCCCCTAGGTAAAAATGACCATTATACCCCTAGGGTTTATATATGAACTTAATGCATGGGATTTTGATAAACATGATATGTATGATATACACATGACATGTATGATATGCACATGATATGTATGGTATGCACACGAGATGTTCATAAATGCATTGGGTTGGGTTTTTATATGGATGGAGGAAGTGCAAAAAGGCTTATGCTCTAGTTATTAAAAGGGCTTATGCCCCAGTCATTAAAAAGGCTTATGCCCCAGTTATTAAAGGGCTTATGCCCCAGTTATTAAAAAAGGGCTTTGCCCCAGTTATTAAAAGAGGCCAGGCCTCCAGTTATATGATAAAGCAGCTATGCTGCCAGTGGAGAGTTATGGCGGGGTGGGTCGAGTTAATCCCCACATGGTGTGTTGGTTGGTACGTGTGGAGAGTAGCAGATGATGGGTTGAGTAGCCTCCCCAAATGGGTTGCATTCTTTCATTGATATTACATGTGACATAAAAATGGGCCTTTGGGCCGTCCCGTTTACAGTAAAGGCTTCGGCCCAGTAATATGAAATATGAAAAGGCTTCGGCCCAGTGTTATGAATTATGAAATATGAAAAGGGCTATGGCCCAGTACATGTTTGAGATTGGTTTTGGGCTTAGACCCAACAGGCTGTTATTGTTTTGGGCTCTAAAAGGGGCTTGTTGCACACTGAGTTTCCAAACTCACCCCCTTTCCTTAACCTTGCAGGTGAGCCTTGATGTGGGGACTTGGGCCGGAGGGGATTCAGAGTGGCCACGGTGATTGTCTTTGGACTTTTAAATAAGCGTTGGTTTTCGTTAGGTTCCCTTTAATTATTATTTATTTTTGGGTTGTAATAAGGCCATTTTAACTTTCCTTTTCTTTCTTTTCGGGATTATTTTAATTTTAATGACTTCAAACCTGGTTGATAATTATTCAAATGGGCTAGACTTAGGACGTGTTTTCAAAATGATACTTGTTTTCAAAAGAGTTCAACACCACGATTAATCGATTTATCAAAGTCGTTCACTTAAACAAATTTAAACTCGATATAACAAAGTGTGGCTATGGTTGTGGGCATGTCTAGGATTGGATCCAATCAAAGAGCTTGGTACTTAAGCAGCCTTCATGGCTCACCTCCTCTATCTCGGATACCTACCTGGTGCCCAGCTTCTATACACCTTGTTAACTCAACAAAATATATGGTTTTTAAAACACTAAAACGGAACGTGGGTTTTCAACTCCAATGTGGCACGTCAGATTCGGCCATAACGTCTGGGATGGGTTTGGGGTGTTACATTTAGTGGTATCATAGCTAAGTTGCAATAACTCGGCTGTGGATCGGGTCCAAAAATGTTTTCGGAAACCTAGGCCTAAAAAGGGTATTTTTGAAAATGGTTTTTTTTGAGGTGTTTTGCGGGGAATATATGTTAAAAAGGTACAAGTTTTTCTGTTTTAAATCAAGAGTTCAAAATTAAGGGAGTTTACAAATCAAAGTTTTTAAATTTCTATTTTTGGTGATTAAAAACATGGTTTTTCAATTTCTGGATTGAAGAAAGAAGTGGCGCACTGAATCCCCAGCACCAAGTCTGTAAGTATATTTTCTTTATGATATATGATATGATATTATGAATAGTATTGAGACCCTACTATGATACTTTAGCTAGGGTAGAGCTGTAAACGGTAGGAATGAGACTGTAGCTAGGCTACGATGATGCGAAAACAATCCTTGAACTGTTATATCTCCATAAGACATTTTCTTAATAAACAGTGGAACGTTATACTAATTTCATAAAACTCGTAAACAGAAAATTCGATATGAGTACAAGAGGAGCTCGTGGACGAGGCCGCGGACGTGGTCGCGGAAGGGTGCAAGCTGAATCTTCATCCTCAGGGCATAGGCCAGCTAAGGAGCCATCTGTGCCACAAGCAACGGAGACTGGGTCTTATGATCGGGCTGTGGGGGATGACGCTTTATCCCAAGCCATGTTAAGGGTTTTAGAAAGAGTGGCTGGAGCTAGTACTGGGACGGTGAATAGGAGGTCTATATCGGAGCGACTCCGGGCCAACGGAGCATAAGTATTTAGGGGTGTATCTGGAGTAGCCCCAAATGTGGTAGAATATTGGCTAGAGGCAACAGAATGGATCATGGACGATCTAGACTGCTCAGTGGAGCAAAAGCTGAAAGGAGCTGTGTCGCTGCTACGGGATGAGGCATACCGTTGGTGGATCACCGTAAGGGAGAGTACCCCAATTGAGCAAGTAACCTGGGAATTGTTCAAAACGGCTTTTAAAGGGAGGTATGTTGGAGCAAGCTATGTGGATGCTCGTCGGAAGGAATTCTTGAATCTGACTCAAGGTGATAAGACTGTAGCAGAGTATGAGGCAGAATTTTTGAGGCTGAGTCGATATGCTAGTGGCATAGTGGCAACTGAATATGATCGCAGTGTCTGATTTGAGGATGGTCTCCACGACGAGCTTAGGATATTAATAGCTCTACAGAGGGAGCGTGGTTTTGCTGCATTGGTAGAAAGGGCAAAAATAGCCGAGGAGGTGAAGCTGACTGAGCGACAGAATCGTGAGAAGGATCGACCCAGATTCTAGAGGGATTATAGACCCTCAAGTGCCGCGAATCGAAATGTTAAAAGAATAAGGATGGAGGAACCAGTTCGAGCAGTTCCAGTAAATACTTATAGACCGTAGGCTTGCAGGGACTGTGGTAAGGTGCATATGGGGGAGTGCTGGAAACGAACTGGAGCATGTTTTCGATGTGGGTCTAAGGAGCATAAGTTCAGAGAGTGTCCTCGGAGGACAGCTCAGGAGCTAGCGGCAGAGCAAAGGGATGTCCAACCACGGCGAGGAGGACCACCACCACAGAGGGGTCGTGGGCAAGGTAGAGGTGGCAATGGTAATGGACGAGGACGTGGGGCAGCTGGCAGAGGTGCTGGACATGCTGAAGCTCGACAACCGGCGTTGGTTTATGCTGCACGACGTCGTGAGGAGGGAGACGCTCCTGATGTTATAACGGGTACGTTCTTCATCCATAGCATGCCTTACACTGCTTTGATTGATGTGGGTTCCACCCACTCGTATGTTGCTTGTGATGTATCTGGGGCTTTCGATGTGCTTCCTGAGAAGACTGTGAGTGGGGTATCAGTGATAAGCCCATTGGGACATTCGGTTAAGGTAGATAAAATTTTTAGGGCAGTACCGTTAGTGACACAAGATAAAATCTTTGAAGGAGATTTGATGGAGCTGCCATTTTGGGATTTTGATCTTATCTTGGGAATGGACTGGTTAACTAAGCATAAGGTGACGTTGGATTGTGCTGCAAAAAGGATGGTACTAAGAACTGCCGAAGATGAGGAGATAATGGTCATAGGGGAACGAAGGGACTATTTGTCCAATGTTGTTTCGGCTTTAAGAGCCGAGAAGTTGATTCGGAAAGGTTGTGAGGCGTACTTGGCCCTTATAAGTCAAACGGGACTTGAGGAGATAACGGTAGAGTCGGTTAGGACTATTAAGGAATTTCAGGATGTATTCCCAAATGAACTTCCTGGAGTACCCCCGAGCAGAGAAGTCGAGTTTGGAATCGACTTACTACCTAGAACAGCTCCTGTGTCCATTGCACCTTATAGGATGGCACCAAAGGAGTTGGTAGAATTGAAAGCTCAGATTCAAGAGCTGTTGGATAGAGGGTATATAAGACCAAGTGTTTCCCCGTGGGGAGCACCGGTACTGTTCGTAAAGAAGAAAGATGGGACTATGCGAATGTGTATTGACTATCGGCAGTTGAATAAACTGACTATCAAGAACAAGTATCCGTTACCAAGAATCGATGATCTGTTCGACCAATTAAAAGGAGCCTCGGTGTTTTCTAAGATTGACCTTCGGTCGGGATATCATCAATTAAGAGTTAAAGAGGGGGATATTTATAAGACGGTGTTCAGGACTCGATATGGTCATTACGAGTTTCTGGTAATGCCTTTTGGGTTGACTAATGCATCGGCAGCATTCATGGATTTGATGAATCGGGTATTCCAGCCATACTTGGATCGGTTCGTAGTCGTTTTTATTGACGATATCTTGGTGTATTCGGAAACGGAAGAGAAGCATGATGAGCATCTTCGTGTAGTGTTGCAAGTGTTAAGGGAGAAGCAACTTTATGCAAAGTTTAGTAAGTGCGAGTTTTGGCTGAAGGAAGTTACCTTCTTGGGGCATGTTGTGTCTGCCGAGGGGATCAAGGTGGACCCTCGAAAGATTGAAGCAATTTTGGAATGGAAGCCACCAAAGTCGATAACAGAGATTCGAAGTTTTCTGGGGTTGGCAGGTTATTATCAAAGATTCGTGGAAGGATTTTCTGTGTTGGCAGCACCGTTAACGAAACTTATAAGGGAGGGAGCACCTTTTGTTTGGACAAATAAGCAGCAAGAGGCTTTTGAGAAGTTGAAGAAGGTTTTTGACGGAAGTTCCAGTTTTGATTCGGCCAGAGTCTGGTAAGGATTTCACTGTGTACAGCGATGCGTCACATGTAGGTTTGGGCTGCGTGTTGATGCAAGAGGGTAAAGTGGTCGCTTATGCTTCACGACAGCTTAAGCCGCATGAGGTGAACTACCCTACGCATGACTTGGAATTGGCAGCGGTAATCTTTGCACTTAAGATATGGAGGCATCACCTGTATGGAGAGAAAAGCATCATCTATACAGATCACAAGAGTCTTAAGTACTTGCTGACTCAAAAGGAGCTGAATCTTAGGCAGCGAAGGTGGATAGAGTTGTTAAAGGACTATGACTGTTCGATCGAGTATCATCCAGGTAAGGCGAATGTCGTGGCTGATGCGCTAAGTCGAAGGGCTGTGGCGGAATTAAAGGCGATGTTTGCTCGTCTAAGTTTGTATGACGACGGAAGTTTATTGGCGGAGTTGCAAGTAAGACCGACTTAGGTAGAACAGATTAAGAAGCAACAGTTGGAGGACGAGTCGTTGGTTTCTCGGTTTCAGCAAGTTGAAAAGGGCGAGAATCCTGACTTTGGGTTAAATAGTGAGGGAGTTCTTTGTTTTCGAGGAAGAATTTGTATGCCGAAAGACTCCGACTTGAGATTGATGATTTTGAAAGAGGCACATAATGGACCTTGTGCTATGCATCTAGGAGGGAGTAAGTTGTATTGAGACTTGCGAGAGCAATATTGGTGGCCTGGGCTTAAGCGAGAAGTGACCGAATTTGTAGGGAGATGTTTGACATGTCAACAAGTGAAGGCCGAGCATCAACTACCTTCGGGATTGTTACAACCGGTAAAGATACCACTTTGGAAGTGGGAAAGGGTAACTATGGACTTTGTGAGTGGGTTGCCGTTGACACCTTCTAAGAAGGATTCGGTTTGGGTGATTGTGGATAGACTCACGAAATCTGCTCATTTAATACCTGTCCGAACCGATTACTCACTTCAGAAGTTGGCCAGATTGTATGTTGCGGAAATAGTACGGTTGCATGGTGTGCCAGTATCGATAATTTCAGACCGAGACCCAAGGTTTACATCTCGGTTTTGGCAGAAGTTGCATGAGGCATTGGGAACGCGATTGGATTTCAGTACGGCTTTTCACCCTCAGTCGGATGGGCAGTCGGAGAGGGTTATTCAGATTTTAGAGGATATGTTGAGGGGTTGTGCTATTGAGTTTAGAGGCAGCTGGAAGGACCATTTGCCATTGGCGGAGTTCGCGTATAACAACAGTTACCAAGCAAGTATTCAGATGGCTCCATATGAGGCACTATATGGGCAAAGGTGTCGTTCGCCTACTTGTTGGGCAGAATTGGGGGAAAGGAGAATACTTGGACCAGAGTTGGTAGCTGATACTGAAGACAAGATTAGGGTGATCAGGAAGAGGTTAAAAGAGGCGGCGGATCGACAAAAGTCTTATACCGATCTGAAGAGTAAGGATATTGAATATCCGGTAGGGGACATGGTCTTTTTGAAAGTTTCGCCTTGGAAGAAGATTTTGAGATTTGGTAAGAAGGGTAAGTTGAGCCCACGGTTTATTGGGCCTTACCGAATGACTAAGCGGATAGGGCCGGTGGCTTATCAGCTGGAGTTACCTCCAGAACTGGATCGCATTCACAATGTCTTCCATGTGTACATGTTAAGGCGATATCGTTCTGACCCAACTCATATCGTGCCAGTTGCAGAAGTTGAGGTACGGTCGGATTTGACCTTTGAAGAGGAACCTGTGCAAATACTTGATCGTGATGTCAAGGTGTTGAGAAGGAGGTCAGTCCCGTTGGTGAAGGTACTTTGGAGGAACCATGGCAAGGAAGAAGCTACTTAGGAGACTGAAGAGGCAATGCGTCAGCAGTACCCTCAACTGTTTGGATTAGGTAAATTTCGAGGCCGAAATTTCTTTAAAGAGGGTAGAGTTGTAACATCCTGATTTTTGGGTTTTTCGCGATTCCTAATATTTTAAGTAATTTTCTAAAATTTGGTATGTGATTATGGAATTCATAATTTGGGTGTGTAAATGGGCTTATGGAAGGCTTATGAGTTAGCCAAAACCCGGTTGAATTTTTAAATTTTCGACTTAGGAGTTAGGGGTTCTAGCTAGGTGCCCTTATATTAAGTTGTGGGTAAAGTGTATCACAAAAAGAGCTTTGGTAGAGTGGCAAGGGTGACACCACTAAGCTCCTAAAAGGTGGCGTGTGGAGCATAAGGGAAGACCTGGGATCGATTCCCTGTGTTGGCAAATAAGAGTATTTATTTTTATGTGCAGGAAGGGTAAGTGTTGGAACCTAAGTGGATTCTGCAAGAGGAGAGTTGGATCAAGTCAAACGCATGGATTAAGGAGGGATAAGGGGAGAGATTTTAGGGATTTGAGAGAAGGATAGAGCTTAGCCGTTTGGAAGGGGTTAGAGAGGGGAATTCGGCAGAAGGGTATTAGGTTAGTAATTTCGGCATTAGGGTCTTAGCTGTGCTGTTTTCTCCTTTGTTTTAGTTTTTCTCTTCTTTTTCTTCCCTAGCCGAATCTACCATCCTTTCTCTCATCTTTTCTCCCTTTTCTTTTTCAAAATCCAGCCTATTACTTTCCTCTACTCATTTATTATTTCTTTCTTTAATCTCTACTTCTGCCGAAATATCGCAAAAAGGCCGAAATCAGTGAAGATAGGTGGGTGCCGATTCTTTGTGACCAGCAACCTTTTCTTTCCTTTTCAATAGTTGCCGTTCAATTCCTTTACCTTTTAGGCATCCGAATTCAAGAGGAGGAAGACTGTGGTAAGTGTTCAAACTCTAAACAATTCCTAGTGTAACTATGGCCAAAAGCCGAAACCCCTCTAGTTTAGGGAGGTGGCCGAATGTTGGTGTAGGCCTTATGGGGTTTTCTTTTGATATTTTTGGTTTATTTATTGAAGAAGTAGCAAGGTGTAGTGTCGACTTGGAGTAGCTTGGATCACCGGAGTGGCTAGACCTAGTCATCAATCGCGACAAAGGTAAGATTCCTAAGGCCATTATGGATGGTGGCCGAATGTGTAAGTATTAGTATTAGATGATTTGAGGTTTGGTTCAATTATGGGAAGCTGATTATTAACGATGGATTATAGGGAAATCGTGTAGGAGATCTCGTCGAGGAATATCGCCAAACAGGTGTGTAACGAACCCTTTTCAAGGCTTAAAGCGATAAATGCCGAAAAGCCGAAATGCCGAAATTCTGGCATTTCGAGGACTTGTCAGCAAGCGAACGCTCACTAGTTAGTTAGAATCGATGAGATGATGATCGGGAATAATGGAAACGGTAAGGACGTGTTTTTTGGCATTCACAGTAAGTTGGGCCTCGAGGGGCTGAATTAGGGCCCAATAGGCTTTCGGGCCCATTTGGGTAAATTTGGTAGGAAATGGAAATCTGTTAAATTGCATGATTAAAACTGTTAATACTGTTATGGGTATAGGCTAAATGGGCCTAGATGACAGAATCGGCTAAGTAGGGCCCATTAGGGGTTTTTGGCCCAATAACTCGATTTCGCTAAAAATGGGCCAGAATCACTGTTTGCACCCATGAATTGTTTGTAAACGTTAATGAACATGGAAACCCTAATTTTTGGTAAAATTACAAGATTACCCTTATAGCATGAAATTGACCTTTTTGCCCCTAGGTAAAAATGACCATTATACCCCTAGGGTTTATATATGAACTTAATGCATGGGATTTTGATAAACATGATATGTATGATATACACATGACATGTATGATATGCACATGATATGTATGGTATGCACACGAGATGTTCATAAATGCATTGGGTTGGGTTTTTATATGGATGGAGGAAGTGCAAAAGGGCTTATGCCCTAGTTATTAAAAGGGCTTATGCCCCAGTCATTAAAAGGGCTTATGCCCCAGTTATTAAAGGGCTTATGCCCCAGTTATTAAAAAAGGGCTTTGCCCCAGTTATTAAAAGAGGCTAGGCCTCCAGTTATATGATAAAGCAGCTATGCTGCCAGTGGAGAGTTATGGCGGGGTGGGTCGAGTTAATCCCCACATGGCGTGTTGGTTGGTACGGGTGGAGAGTAGCGGATGGTGGGTTGAGTAGCCTCCCCAAATGGGTTGCATTCTTTCATTGACATTACATGTGACATAAAAATGGGCCTTTGGGCCGTACCGTTTACAGTAAAGGCTTCGGCCCAGTAATATGAAATATGAAAAGGCTTCGGCCCAGTGTTATGAATTATGAAATATGAAAAGGGCTATGGCCCAGTACATGTTTGAGATTGGTTTTGGGCTTATTTTAATTTTAATAACTTCAAACCTGGTTGATAATTATTCAAATGGGCTAGACTTAGGACGTGTTTTCAAAACGATACTTTTTTTCAAAAGAGTTCAACACCACGATTAATCGATTTATCAAAGTCGTTCACTTAAACAAATTTAAACTCGATATAACAAAGTGTGGCTATTGTTGTGGGCATGTCTAGGATTGGATCCAATCAAAGAGCTTGGTACTTAAGCAGCCTTCATGGCTCACCTCCTCTATCTCGGATACCTACCTGGTGCCCAGCTTCCATACACCTTGTTAACTCAACAAAATATATGGATTTTAAAACACTAAAACGGAACGTGGGTTTTCAACTCCAATGTGGCACGTCAGATTCGGCCATAACGTCTGGGCTGGGTTTGGGGTGTTACACGACCCACATTTGAAACAGCCTTTTTCATTCCCTCAATACTCACCAAAATGGCGTCTACTGCACTATGAACATTTTGGTCAGTTTGGTCGAGCACTATTGACACTCGCGATAGAAGTGGTTTGAGCTTTAGACGTCGTGTACTGCTTATTCTTATTTCTGCTTGAGAATCCCACTAAAGTATTTGATCGAGTAGTGAACCCTTTCGACCTCTTAGGTGAGGACTGATGTGATTTCTCCATCTGTCTTTTCCTTGAGTCAAGAGACTCGATATCAGCTTTTCTGTTTTCTTTGGTCAATTCTTCTGCCTTGCAAGTTCTTTCAACCAGCATCACAAACTCCCTTAACTCTAAGATGCCAACTAATAATCAGATGTCTTCGTTCAATCCATTCTCAAATCTCTTGCACATTATGGCTTCGGAAGATACGCACTCCCTAGCGTATTTGCTGAGCCTTACAAACTCACCCTCATATTCTGTTACTGTTATTCGACCTTGCTTCAATTCTAAATTCCTTTCTCTTCTGATCTATAAACCTTTGACTAATATACTTCTTTCAAAATTCCTCTTGGAAGAACTCCAATGTAATCTTTTCCCTTAGCACAACCAACACAAGGGTGTTCCACCATTGTAGGCCGAGTCTCGCAGGAGTGACACAACACACTTCATGCACTCCTCAAGTGTGCAAGACAACTCATCAAATACCTTAATGGTAACTTCTAGCCAAAACTCTGCCCTCTCTAGGTCATCATCTATGTTCACCCTAAATTCTTCGGCTCCCTGCTTCCTAATCCTGTCAACCGGAGGTTTCTCCCTTCTTAACATCTCTACCCCTTGGGGCGCTATGGGGTTAGGTTGAGGGATTGGAGGGGGTGAGGGAAGTGGAGTGTTCAGATTTGCACGAACATACTCTGAATACCAGGTGTCTATCATAGGGAGGTAGGCTTCCCTAGCCCCTCCGCCCTAACTCATTGTCACAGATCCACTCTCTATTGGCGAGGTCCCTTCAGCAGGAGCCGGTGCATTACTCTCTACACCGTCCGTCATTGCTCCGTCGGGATCTATTTACTATATGAAAACACAATTTAAATTTTTCAGGAGTCGTAACACTATTACAAAATATTTATGGCATGTATAGCTAGACTCGTACTCATGCTAGATTAGTCCAAAAATCGACTAAACCATAGCTCTGATACCACTAAATGTAACACCCCTTACCCGAGTTTGATGCCGGAACAAGATACGAGGTGTTACCAGACTTAAACACATACAAACATACATTTCTTAGTTCTAAAATTTCACTCCAATTTAAAACTTTTAACAATACCTTAATGTCCCTACTATGGGCCAAGGAGGCCCTGAGCACATTTTGGAGTTGATTTGGAACTAAACTATACAGTCTAGAAAAATTTGTAAAATCTCAAGCTAACAGGGGCAAACGCCCGTGTGGAAGGGCAATACGCCCGTGTGTCTTCTTAACATGGCTATGTTGAAGGCCCGTGTGGCTCACACGGCCTGAACATATAGGGACACACCCATGTCCCTAGCCTATGCGAATTTATTTTTTTATTCAAACCTACAGGGGTTTTCACACGGCTTGGCACACGCTCATGTCCATGACTCGTGTTTCCCACACGGCCATGACACACCCGTGTCTCAACCCGTGTGTAAAAACCTCGACATTCTGTTTCTAACATTAGCAACCCCTTAAGGGCACATGGCCACAGTACACGCCCGTGTACTAGGCCGTGTCCTCTACACAATTGGGACACACGGCCGTGTCTTCGCTCGTGTGATTACTACTGGGCATTCTGTTTTGCCAACTTTTAGATACAGGGGACACACGGCCTCACCACAAGCCGATGGGGCAAGCCATGTGTCACACACGGTCTAGACACATGCCCATGTGTCTTTTCATGTGGACAAAAACAAGGCTATCTACCAAGCCTTTTTGCCACCCATACTTGCACCAACCAACACAACATCAAATATAACCAATCCAAGCATAAATACACATAACCAAATAGCCACAACCATGAAAATCTTCATCAAGTGCATTTAATAAAAATAAATATTAGCCAACATTAATGGCCTATACAAAATGAATATCACATCCATCATATGAGCCAACACTTGTGGCTAAACTAACAAGACACTAAACAAAATATTCCAGTCCCTATACATGCCACAATCAAAACATTTAAAATAGGTATACCAAAAGCTTCAGGTGATAATGTGATCGATTCCTCTGACGTCCCTTGATCCCCGATACTAGCTTGGCGGCACTATATAAAGATGGAAAAAAGGAGTAAGCATAAAGCTTAGTAAGTTGCATATAAATAAGTAACAACATCAACCATGCATATTATAAATCAACACAACATTCTTGAGTGAACAAAGGTAAATATCACTACATGCTTCTATATCACAAGTATAAGCCAAAGATTACAATATCGTCCCAAAATCATTTCATAGCAAGAACTTACTCATGTCATTCTTACCATCAAGGCAACATAACTAGATTCATATCTCATGAGTTTCGAATAAGAACATGTACCACTCACAACATGATTATATCATTCCATATCATTGTCATAAGCTTTAAGATAACTTATGAAACCATTTGGAATACTAAAGGATATCTGACATGATTTACACAAGAGAGTGAGTTATCGATGCCGTGTTCCAAACATGGTCTTACATTGGCTCACATGTCGAGGCCGATGCCATGTCCCAGACATGGTCTTACACTAGCTCTCATCTTAATGCCGATGCCATGTCCCTGACATGGTCTTACACTGGCTCTCATAGTGTGGTCGATGCCATGTCCTAGACATGGTCTTACACTAGCGCACATATCAATGTCGATGCCATGTCCCAGACATGGTCTTACACTGGCTCTCATTACATTGCCGATGTAATGTTCCAAACATGGTCTTACACTGGCTCTCATATTGTGGTCGATGCCATGTCCCAGACATGGTCTTACACTAGTGCACGTATCACCCAAATGTCATGGCATGGATATCCAATCTATTCTTAGGTTCAACCGGGAATTTACCACATTAATTTCATCATGCATTATTCATAACTATATTCAACCATATTATGCAAAATCAATCATTCAACACATAATAGAGATAAATTTGTCTTACTTATGTACAACTTACGTCATTATACAAAAAGTGGGCAATTAGTTGGATTTAGTCTACTTGTTTGGCCTTCCCTTGATCTAGGTTTGGATTTCGTATTTCTTGATCTAAAATGATAAAAATTCACTAATTTAATCATCATATTAATCAATGCATTTCATAGTTCATATTTTGGCAAAATGACCATTTTGCCCTTAGACTTCCATAAAATTACTATTTTACCCCTAGGCTTGAAAATCGATTTTTATCAAATTTTCTCACTAACCAAGCCTAGATGAATTCTTTTAATACTAGAAGCAGCTCAAAATTCAAATTATTACGCATACTTATCACTCATCTTGTCATCTTTACAAAATGGTCCATTTTAGGTGTTTTCATGAAAATCCTTTCACAAAAGTTGTTTATTTAACAACCAAGATTCATTTTCTTCCATAAGATTTCAAAAAAAAACATGAACACTCTCATGGAAAAACCCTATACTTTCAACCATTTTGCAAAATAGTCCCATCATTAGCTAGATTATGCTACAAAGGTCCTAAAAGTACAAAAATTATTAAAAATGACCATCAAAATCACTTACTTGTAAAGGTAAAGGGTGGCTGAAATTTTGAAGCTCTAAAACCCTTATTTTTTCTAGCATTTTTGGTGGAGAGGAGGAAGATGAAAGGTGATATCTTTTTTTTCTTTTTATTATATTATAAATCTAGTTAATTTAGTCACCAAATTTCAACTAACTTTGACCCTACAACTCCTTTGTCTCTATGATCAGGTATTAACAAATTTGTTGTCTATTTACTCAATAGAGACCTCTAATTTAATGTTTCATAGCTATTTGACACCTTTAGCTAGTAGAACAAAACTTTCGCACTTTATGCGATTTAATCCTTTTTCGCAATTAAGCATGTAATCGCTAAAATTATTTCACCAAAATTATCATGCACTCATATAATCATGCTGCAACACATAAAATAATATTAAAAATAATTGCTCTGACCTCGGGTTAGTGGTTCCAAAACCACTATTCTGACTAGGCCCAAAACCGGGCTGCTAGAGTGTGGGCCAAAAATCAAGATTTTTACCTAGGGTGTAATCATCGTTTAGATCGAACATAGGCCTAACGTAAGGTCGATATGATCTAAATTAAACATTGAAACTATTATCTGACAATCTATTACTGAATAATCTGTTATTCCGATATATACATTTGTTATAAGATCTGATAAATAAGTGTGATAGCATTTCATGAGTATGATTTGAAATTGTATTATTCTATACTTATATCTGATATTGTTAAATCTACATCTGGATTAGGGTTGGGACTGTATAAAGAAGTAAGTGTGGGCAATTTACTAATCTGCCAAATCCGGTAGCTAAGCCACATATGTTTCAAATTCTGGCGATCTCTCACATTCTGATCTGGCAGCTAGGCTGCAATTATTCTGAAGTGTGACATACAGGCACTATGTGGTGTGTAGGGATGGAATGGTACTTGATGCCTTGTCTGATGTGTTGGGATGGACAGAGATGGTGTGTAATTGATAGGGGTAGGAATATGCATCTATATCTAAGACACTCTGTGTCTGTTTCTATATTCGATTCTGATAATTTAACTAATTAAAGACGAACTAAAATCACATCTATTACATTACTATTTAATTGAGAACATAAGTGCACACTAAGTGTAAACTCATTTAGTTTGTTTGTTTGTTTGGATTACAAGTAACCCACAGACTTAGGCGGGTTGACGTGGCAAGAGCTCGGTCAATTCTCCGTAGTTATTTTATCATTTTTATAAACTTATGCTATTGTGTGTTATTTTGGATTACACCTTGAAGGTTTGAATTTCTATGTTTGATTTATCTAATTACATGATTTTCGACTGTTGAATTTCAAGTAGTAGAAGGTTGGTTTATCCTGATATGGATTGATGTAGCCTCCAGACCTGGTCTTCACTTCTAGGCCGGGTATGGGGTGTTACATGTGCACTAAGTCAAAAAACCTCATTAGATATCTCACATAATTTGACAAAAAATACGAAATAGTTTCATCTTCACTCTTTCTTAGATTTTCAAACTTAGTAATTAAGATTTGCAATTTAGACATTAGAACATTTCCACTCCCTTTATGTTGGTTCTGTAAAATGGTCAATTCTTCTTTTGCTAATTTATAAGTGGAGATCATTTTAAATTGCTTCATGTCAACACCAGTAAAGATAACATATAAGGCTTTTGAATTAGCTAGTGTAGCCCTTCTCTTATCAGTAGTATATTGGTTCTTTTCCTTCACCTTTGTTGTTCCATTAGCATTAACAACTTTAGGTTTTGTTCATCCTTTCCTTAATAGCTTCCTAGAAAGTTTAATCAATGGATATTATAAAAGCTCTCATATGAGCTTTCTAGTAAGCATAATTTGAGGATCAAACAAGCAGTGGAGTTCGAGTGATGGAGCTTCCTTCTTTCATGGACTCCATGGTAGAAAACTAAGCTAGGATTGTCTTCAAACACCTCTTGAAACCTACTTCGATACCAACTTTAAGAACCTCAGTTTGCTCTATGTTTAATTTGTTGTTCAAATAGGTGTTTGAACACAAGTTTGGACATAACATAGGCAGTAATTAAATAAAGGAATGAGAGAAATAAACACAAGAGATTTGTTAACGCGACTAAAAAAATAATCTTACTCTGCGGAGCCTTGCTTAGTGAATGGTTTATTCAACAATTTATTCAACCACCTATTGATTAATGTTTAATCTACCTTTACACAAAAAAGTAATTGTAGCCCTAATAGCTAGTCCCAAAACCTCACTTACAAATAGTTCAATGTTTCACAAATAAATCCTATACAACAAGTGCAAAATACAAGTAAAATAAACAAAAAAGATACTAGCAAATGCAACACAAGCACTCCTCAAAATATGCATCTTCACATGCGCATAGTTGCCTATTTATAGGCCAAATGAAGTAGCTAAATCAATTAGTCGAGATATGCACATATTTAACAACATAATAATCTTGGATAAATAACCATCAAGACTTTTCCTAATATAAAGCTTAATAATCCCAAAAATATCAATACATAAATCACTTAAGATAAAGGCTAAAGGATAAGTATAATCCTTTTCCAATAAGGTAAGTCAATCAAATCTTTCTTAAGTCACCAATTTAGATCATCATGGTTTGAGATAGATTACAACACGTCTTCAAGTCCATTTGCTTATGGCAAAATTATATAGGAAGGCCAAAGTAAAAAGTGCCAACATCTCACAACATTTAGGCTGTCCCAAAAGTCTAGTCTAAATAGGTGTTTAAAAAGTTGTTTGAAAAGGTTGTGTTCAAACAAGTGTTTGAATAAGAGTTGAGTCATCCGTCTTGGACAACCTTAGTCCTAACAAACATTTTATGCGTTAAAGTCCATACAACATTACGATCAAAACACCCAAATTTCAAAATAATAAACTACACTTTAGGTAACTTAATCTTTTGAAAATTTCTATTTAGTTCACTTAACTTTGAAAACTTTACAATTTTATCACCAAAATGATTAATATTTTATTTTGACATTAATAAATTTATTAATTAACTAAAAAAATGTTATTGATAAATAACATATATTTATATTAAAATATATAATTTTAAAAACTCAACTTACATTCAAATTATCCACTATTTATATAATTATTACATCAAAATAATTAATAAAATTTTAATATAAAAGAATATATATTATAAAAGAATGAACGAGAAAGTATATATGAAAACATTGAATTCTAGGTTAGTTTTTTAAGTTTTAAAATATTTCTTTTTTAATTATATTTAAAGTGGATCTCGTATATAAAATTAAGTTTTAAATATGATTTTTTCCCATTAATGATGTGTTATTACATTAATTAAAAATCCTAAATTATTAAACATTTTAAATAACTCATCAATACACTTTTTCATTTTTGCATTATTGATCCCTAATACTTTAGTTTGAATTGTAATTTACTACTAGCACAATTTATAACTAATTCACTTAATTACTTATATACTGAATATATTTACTACTTATAATGTCAACAATTCTTTCTATATTAACTTTATTTGTTATGTAATTCTGCCTTTGAAAGTCGTCAAAAATTTATTTTTTATGTAAATTAATGTCATATAAAACAATAAATACATTAAAAATAAATTTAATTGAATGTTAATAGAAAATTCCTTAATATTGATTACGAAAATAAAGGTAAAAATTATGGAAAGTAAAACGACAACAGTTAAAAGGAATAATTTATATAAAATAAAATCAATATTCAAATCCCACCATTTTCCCTTTCATTTTATGCATGTATGAAGGCCTATAAATAAGATTTTTACAAAGATGAAAAAACTTAACAAAAATTTATAAATCAAATCACCGGCGGTTTAAGGTTTTTAACCTCATTTTTCTTATTTTTTACTTTATACCTTTAAGTCTATTTTGAATAATTTATATTAATATAATTTATTCTTTAATTTTTTTACATTAAAATTATGAAAGGGGACCATCTACTAATGTTTCAAAATATGAATTTGATGAGAGAATAATCAAAATGTAACCGTGCAAGGCTGAGATGTATAGAATATAGCACAAGGAGCATAAAATTAATAAAAAAATATTGAAGAGTTTAAAATGAATAAAAACATGATAAAAATTTATCACAAAGATTTCATTGCTTCAACTAATAGATGGATTGAAGAATATAAAATATTTTATACAATATTTAGGTTGTATTATTTTATATTTTGTGTCAACATGTACAAATGTTTTAAAAATAATAATAAATTTAATATACTATAATTAATATATAAACATGAGATAAAAAACACTAGTATTATAATATTTATCTATTAAATCATTCACGTGTAACTTAAAAGACAAAAACAGGTGGAAGAAAAACCCTACAAAAAAATTCTTTTTTTTCTCCAAGTCGTTTGCTTCTTATCTTTTATTTTGCTTAGTGGTGGTGTCAGTTTCCGAGTTGACAACCACCCGCTTTTTTCCTCTCCCATCAACCATTTCTTTCTTTCTTCTTCTCATTCACTACACATGTCTTCTTTCTTTTTAATTTGTAGATCTATTTTGTGGGTATCTTTGTTGTCTTGTAATGCCCAAAACTTTCTATCTTCATTTCTATGAAATCTTGACACAATTATGTATTTGCTTTAGTGGTTAAGTGTTCTAGGAGTATTTGAGAGGTCCTACGTTCAAGCCTTAGCTTTAGCAATTTTTGTTATTTTTGGAATTAAGCCCTATCTTTGTTCTGTAGGCTTATATTCAATTATTTGTAAAACCATATCAGAATGGGCTTGCTGGTTTGGTGGTTAGGTGGAGTGTGGGTTTGCTAGGGGTTCTGTGTTTGAATCCCTACACGAGTGTGAGAATTTATTTTTTCTCGTTTGGCGAGAGAGTTTTGGTCAAATAGGAATTCTGTATTGGTTGGAATATAGTGGAGAGGTGGGAGAGATACTAGGGATTTGGGGTGGAAATATTATCTTTTATTTTAATTATTTTGTTTTTCAAAATTTTCTTTTTCCCAAAAACTTTCTGACGCCAATTCCTTCCTCTTCTTTTCTATCAAAATTTTTGCTTCTTTCTCTTTTTTTTCGATTATCCAATCTTGCCTCCTCCTATGCATTCTTTCTGACTTCGTTTGTTCGGTAAGTCTTGTGTGGTTTCAATCTTAAGTTTTGTGGCTATTGTTTAATGAGAGTTTTTATGTTACTTTTGATTAGGGGAAGGGCAAGGATTTGTGGGTGTTACTGAAGTGGTTTGAGTGTTAAAGGTTCCACTTTGTTGCTAGTAAGCATGTGGTTTCGTTGTTAGTTAAGCGTAAGGTTTTGGTTGTGAAATAACCTGGTGTGAAATTCGTTAGTGTTGCTAATTCGGTCTTTGGTAATGTCAATTTTGGGTTCTGAAAGGCTCGTGGGTGGTTTTTCATCGAATCAATACCAAGTGTGTGCCCGAAATGCAGAAAAATAGGATTCGGCGAAAGTTGAAAAACCCCTCTATCGACGCCACACGGCTGTGTGGTAGGCGTGTGAACGAAGAAGGCCAAACCATGCGCAAGACACAACCGTCTGATGGTCAGAATGTGGCCCTGTAGGCCACACGGGTTATGCCAAATTGGGCGTGTGGGCACACACAGGCATGTGGGCCCATTATACTAAGATTTTTAGTAGGGTCGCACGGGTCATCCTAATCGACTGCGGGCCTACCGTAGGGTCAGTAAACGCTACCTAACCTTAAAATAAGTGATCTGTTAGACTGAAATATGATTATGAGCATGCCTATGTTTGTATATCTGATATCTGTTATGAAAAGCATGTTAAGCATGATTTATCTGTTAATGCTGTATGCATGTTCTGCTACTGTGATTGGGTGGGATGATGTATATTGGAGGAAGTGTTCTGAAAAGCATATTATGCCTAATATCCGACAACACAACTACATTATATTTGTTATGTGCCGCATCGGTACACTGTGGTATGTAGGAATGGGTGGGTGTTTTAAACCCCACATGGTGTGTAGGGATGGTCAGAGATGGTTGTAAAGGATGGGGGTAGGATTCTGATATCTATATCTATATTTGATATGGGCCCAAGGCTGAATATGAATCTATCTGATTTGTGATATTCTATATGTGTACATGCTTAATTCTATTAGGTTACACACTGAGTTTATGTAAACTCACCCTTTTCTGTTATTCTGTACAGGTAATCCACAGAGTTAGGCGGATCGGTGCAGCGGAGGACTCGACGGTGACCACTTGCCAAACCTATTTTATTTGTTTTAGTTTTTATTTAAGTTTGGCGTTAAGATTTGAGAGTTTGTATTTATGGGACTTTCTGGACTGTTTTAAAATTGTTTGGCTTTGGTTCAGGTTTTTGGTTTTAATTACTTATTACTTGAACGGTTTTCTAAAAACAACGATTTTACAAGCTTCGGCTACAAGTAATCTCTAAATGATTAAATGAAAGTGAGCTTTGAATTAATAATAGTGATAAAGGCTAGATGAATTGGAAAGAGTTTTTAATTTAACAACAACGGTTGTTTTTTTCCAACTCATTTCATGTGACACTTTCAGATTCAGCAATAACGTCTAGGCCGGGTTTGGGGTGTTACATGTCTTCACAAGTTGTGATGGACAGATGATAGTGCTTATCGTTCACTAAAACTCCACGAACCACCAATAGTTTTTCTTGGAAAGTGGGTGGCTCTTCGTCAACATCTTAATCTGTTTCTATTTTGATAATATTTTAGAATAATAAATGATTTCACGTGTCATCTTAAGTTTTATATATATATTTTGTTTTTCACTGTTTAATAAGTCTTAAGTTTTAGAAGTTTTTGTCTGCTCTTGTAGCATTTTTTTAGTCTTGCTTATGCATGTAATCTTAGTTTTACAAGTGATTTTAGGGACAATTTTGTTGTCATCTTCTCTAGTTTGGTAAATGATTGATTCTTTTGTCGATTTTTGCTCGCCGCTTTGGACCACTTAGGACTGATTTCCTTATCATATTAAGTGCTTGCAATCACTCCAAATATGTCGTGCTTGAGTTGTGACAAAGTCAACTGTCAATGTGTCATAATGTTCTATTGATGCTAACGCTAAAGCCTTTGTTGTGTTGATAGAGCTTGTCCTTCACCATTTACGAAGAATGTTTACTATTTTTTTCTCTGAATTATATGGTTCCATTCATTGAATGAATTAATGAATTTATCTTTAAAAATATATATATGGTGTAAAAATGCAAATAGAAAAAGACATATTTTTGTTATACTTATTTATATTTAAAATTTGAATTCAAATTCAAATTTATTATAATTATATTTTATAACGAATATTAAATTAATATTATATAATAAACGTATGAGTGAGAGAGGAGGTAATAAAATTGTGGTGCATATGTGAATCAAATAAAGTGCAGGTGATGAAGCAAATGTTCCATACTTTTAATTTCTAGTTATCTGGCCCAGATGAGATTAGCAACCAGCTATTATTTCTGGGCCTAATTCCTTTTTGGATTTATCAGGAAGGAACTGTACAGCTGGCGAAACTGAAGGTGCTTTTAATTTATTCAGTCATTGCTTTTGCTTTAAGAGGCAAACTTGTTAGGAAATAGACTTGTGAACAAATTGATGAGCAGGTTCCCTATACTTTTCACATCCTTACCTTATTCTTCCTATATAAAATTATAATCAATTCCTAAGCTTAGATTCAAAGTGTTTCAACTTTTAAGATACCACCTGACAGCAACAGCCTGTGCATTTTTCTCATGTGGTGGCTAACCCTATGTTACACAGTGGTGTTATAAGTGATAAATAATCAATGCTGGGTTTGGAATGGCATGTAATATGATTATCAAAACACTTGTTTCACAAATCATGAAAATAGTTGTAAGAGTTGGCGCTTGGCCTATGAATATCATATAGATGTTGCAGGTAAAATGTATCTATAACTAGCTTTAAACATTTCTTGGCTTATATTTGATTGCCCTTCCTTTTCTCACAGGAACCAAATTCTGTTGTCACTTTCTGGAAATTCATTGCTGCTGGAACCAACTTTTTAGCACTAATAGCTGTGAGACCGAGGCAGAGGCAGAGGAAGTGCAGTGCAAGCCATCCCCCAAAGTAGAGCATGGGTTAGGATGGAGTTTACTTCGAATTCAAATTTTCTTATATTCGGATTCTCTTAAGCTTAAATCTCTTAAGAGTTTAGGTTATTTTAGGCTTAGGTGTTATCGGACTCGGATTTTTTGGGCTCGTGTTTTTTAGATTCGAGCTCAGATCAAGTCGAGCGGGCTCTAACAGATTCAAATAATTTTGAATTTTATAATTTATAAATATTTTTATTTCGAATGTAATTATTCATTTTATTTTTATACGTTGACAACGCAATTCAAATTACCTTATAAAAAGTATAAATTATATATATATTTAATAGATTTCTTTTATATAACATAGTTAAAGTGTTTATTGTAAGTAAAATTTTTTATTCTATGATATTATATGAATTATCGGAAATATGTTTTCTTGTTCCTTATTATATTATATTGACAATTGAATAATTTTTTATCTTTTTTAATAAATTTATAAACCCAATACATACATTCTAAAATATTTATTCTAAAACCTAAATATATTATGTTAAGCCCAAACTCATATAATATACTCATTATTACCCAAACTCAAATAAAATAATTATGGTCCAAATCTCAAGTCTAAAATAAAAAGAAATTAAACTCAATACCCAAATACAATTTGTAAAAGTTAAAACCCAATTCAAAATCCAATTCATGAAAATAATATTTTATTAAAATTTTAAATGATTGAACATGTATTTTAATATACTAAATTACGTAAAACTATTGATATTATATTTTTTATTATAATCTACAATATAATAATAGTTACATATATTAGGGTTGAGAAAAAAATCGATCAAACAGAAAATCGATCCGAACCGAAATATTTGGACAATTTATGGAATGCAAGTTCAAAAATCACGATTACTCGAAAACAAACTAAATTCTATTTTTTATTTAATATATACTTAATTTTAATTTTTTATGATATAAAATTTTAAATTTTTATGATATAAAAATAAATATTATATATTTAAAATAATGAAAATAATTTAGAAGTTATTGTTTTTTAGAAATATTTATGAAAAAGATATTGAAATTTTTTCAAATAATCTTCGAAACCAATAAAATAAATCTCATTTTATAAAAGTAAGTCTAAAAAATCTAGACAAAAAATTAATATGGAAAAATTGAGAATTGAACCAAGCCAAATCGAATTATGATGGACTGTTCGAAAAATCTAAAAACCCGACCAATCGAACCAATATAACCCCTAGTACTTATAAAATATCTTATTTTATTATCTAATACTATATCATTACTATAATACTAGAGTAGTACATAATATATTCATTTTTATCATATATTATTAGTTATATACTGGTTGAAATATGCTCAGAGTCTCTATACTTTTTGTAAGTTTGAAAATTAGTCATCTTACTATATTATATAATGTTATATCATATCATATAGTATATAATATATTAATAGTTTATATATATGCATCAATGATTAAACATTATAATATCAGGCACTACTATATCTTTTATTATAAACTACAATAAAATAATAGTTATATATCATAGTAGTATATTATATATTAATTATTATCATATATTATTATTTATTGTTATACTGGTTGAAATATGTTCTAAAATCCTATACTTATTGTACATTTAAAAGTTAGCCTTACTACTATATTATAAAATGTTATATCATATCAAATAGTATATAATAAATAAATAGTTTATATATATATGTATCAAGGATTAAACATTATAATATCGAGTAATACTATATCTTTTATTATAATTTATAATATGAAAGTTATATATGATAATAGTACATTATATATTATTATTTATTATATTGTTTGAAATATGCTCTAAGTCTTTATATTTTTCATACATTTGAAACTTAGCCCTCTTGCCATATTATATAATGTTATATCATATCATATAGTATATAATATCTTAAAAGTTTAAATATATACATAAATGATTAAACATTATCATGTCAAGTAATACTATAAATTTTATTATAGTCTATAATATAATAATAGTTATATATACTAGTAGTACATTATATTTTATTGTTAATTATCATATTGTTGGAATATGCTTTAAGTCCTTATACTTTCCACACATATGAAAGTTAGTACTTCTACTAAGTAACACCCTAAACCCGGCCTAGACGACCAGACCAAGTTTGGAGAGTTATATCATCAATACTAAAAATACCAAAATTAAAACGTTGTCGAGATAAACCATTTATCACATAATATCCATCACAAAAATTAACTAAGCTTGTAAACTTCAAAAATACCATAACATCATAGAATATCGAAGTTCCTAGTATTAATACTTAAAAGAAAGATAAAAGCTTGACCGAGCTCTCGCAGCTCTGACCCATTCAAGCCTAAGAACCACCTGAAAACCAATTAATGACAGAGTGAGTCGTGAACTTAGTGCTTAAAAGAAGTTGGTTTAATTAGAACATATTTATAGGATAGTTTCCAATCTCCAAGATTCGGATTAATAACAGAAGCAATTTTAGTTCAGATCCAGGACAAATTAGTACATCTGCTGAAGCAATTTCAGTATCAATACAAAACAGATCAGATGCAGATGCAGATACTCCGACCCCCATCCGCGACACACCGTCTTCGGCCATCCCAACACACCATTAAAGGCTTTCAATGCCCATCCAACCCTACAAACCATAGAGCGTCTGTCTAACACGGTTACAGAAACATAACTTAGCTACTAGATCAAAATGGGACAAAGCACCAGATTCAGAGATTCAGATTGATACAGATTGTGGCTGAGCCACCAATTCAGAACAAATTACTTCACTCTTCACAATATCCCAACCCATGCAAATGCAAACAAAAAAAATGTCCACAATCTATACTCAGTCACTCTAAGTTATCTCACGATAATACAATTCAGTATCAAAATAACTATCTCATTACACATACAGTTATATTCTTCATACATCTGTCACAGAGTATCAAAGAGTGATCATTCAGTCAAATTCAGATCATTCATATAATGAGGGAAACCAATATCAATCTTAGACAACATTTATGGCCTCAAAAACGGGTTTCGAGCCCTTTTTACAGGCCACACGACCTGAGCACATGCCGATGTCCTTGCCCACGTGGCTCACATGACCTGGACACATGCCCGTGTCCTTACCCGAATGACTCACATAGCCTGGGCACATGCCCATGTCCTCACTCGTGTAACTCACATGGCCTAGGTACACGCCCATGTCCTCTACTCGTGTGGTTCTAAATCACAAACAGAGAGTTACACGACCTGGACACGCGTTTGTGTCCTACCTGTGTGACTCGCATGACCTAGACACACGCCTGGGTGCCTTGTCCGTGTAGTCTTAAGTTACAAACAGTGAGTTACACAGCCTAGAAAGACGCCCGTGTCCTTTGCCCGTGTGAACCTTGCACTAACATGGCCACATACGGCCTGGACACACGCCCGTGTGGCTCCAAATTGATGAACAGTGAGTTACACGGCAACCTACACGGCGTAGGCACACGCTCGTGTCCCTGGCCGTGTGGCGTCGACAACCATGTTTTTCAGTAAATGAAATTTGTAAAAAAATAAGGTTTTCATCACGCACCTGAAGAGATTTTGAAGTAGAAACAACATGGAGAAATCTCGAAACTAACAATTCGACAGCACTAATTCAAAACAGCACGCGAAGGACCACTTCCCTCTTTATTCATGCCTAAAAAATAGATTAATGACGAATTATCAGAAGGTTTAAGTAAAATATTCAGAGAATTCTCAATTCAACAACGCAACGGAAACAAACGAAACTTCAGAGAGACACTGACAGAACTTACACAGAAACCTTCTAATTATACTCCGAACAACTTAGGAGTCGCAACTATTCCGATACTCACTCGCCGAACTTAATTGAAAAAGAAAAATTCAACAGAGTAAAAAGAAAAAGAGAAAAAAAATAAAAGAAGTGAAAAGGAAAAGGAATTAACATTAATTGAAAATTAACTTCCAGGCAGATTTCTAGCGTTTGCCGAAAGTATTCCCTATCGTCCTCTCCGAGACTCGAACATGGAACCTAACGGAATACAGACACTTAACTAGTGAACCAGCAGGCTAATTCTTGACACGGATTTATCCTAAATTAAACTTAAATGTGTCATTCCAGGATAGCAATTACCTTACATTAAAACAACAAAATTCTTAAAGATACAGCTCGAACTCATGACCTCAAACACATAAGCAGGGCACAAAACCACAGATACAAGGATTTCATTACGATGAAATTTAACAGTCAAATCTGAAAATTTAGGGTGTTACATACTATATTATATAATGTTATATCATTTCATATAGTATATAATATATTAATAGTTTATATATATGCATCAATGAACCAACATTATAATGTCATGTAATACTATATCTTTTATTATAATATGTAATATAATGTTAGTTATATAATAGTTGTAGATTATATTTTATTTTTTATTGCTATATTGTTTGAAATATGCTCTAAGTTCCTACGTACATTTGAAAGTTAGTAGTCCTATTATATTATATAATGTTATATTATATCATAGAGTGTAACACCTCTTGCCCGACTTGATCAGTAGGTCTGAGCTACAAGATGCCACATCTATTGTCAGAACAACTATTAAATAAAGCGTAAATAAATCATTCACACATACATTCGTATTATAAATACCTTCACATCATGATAAATAATTAAATCAGAGCCTTAATCGAGCTCACAAAGCTCTTTTGTTGACCCTAGCACAAAATATGACCAACTTGCACTTCCTCCACGTCGTGATGTCGCCAAACAGTTTGTCACTTTGTGACCTCAAGCCACTTTACGTTGCGACGTGACTCACTGTCGACCAACATTGCAACGAGGAAGATTGCTCGTCGGGATTTAGACTTTATATTTTGGTAAGATTTTGGTCATTTGGTATCTATTTTATGGTTACCTCAAAATTGCACAATTAGTGCATATTTGCCTAATTTTTCCTACATAAAAATGTTCCAAATACATAGCAAAACATTGCATTTAACTATTTCCAATCAACCAATCCAATATACTTCAACCTGGCATCAAAAAAAATCAATTCAACTTGTTCAATTTCAACCTATTCAGCCATTCAATGCAACCTCCTTAACTAAGCCAATTCATACTCAAACATGCCATTTTAAGTACCATGCACATTTCTTAACATGTTACCAAAACATACATATGCAATTAGGCTTTAACCTTACCAAAATCAAACATTAAAAAGTGGTTCAAATTAAAACTATCATATCAAGATTTTACAATACATAACACCTATATACATGCCACAAAATCGAGTTTAAACGATTGAAAGACTACCAAATGAATAATGGGATAGTGTGAGTTTCTCATTGATCCGCTAGACACATTAAATAAAAAAGGGAGGTAACAGAGTAAGCATGTTGAATGCTTAGTGAGTTCATAGGCATTAAATAAAAAACTTACCTTGACAAGCAATCACATATAGCAAACTACCAAAATGTTGGCATAGTTTGGCTAAACATAACATACCACTAAAATAAATAAACTGAGTATTATACCAGCATTAAACCATGTATAACACATGTATTTACCATACCATTAATGTCACTATAGATAACAAGTTTAAATCTCATTCCAATCGGAATAATAAAATCACATCTATACTATAACCTTTATTTTCACAACATTCAATAATTCATCATTTGAATACAAAATTCATTCAATAATTCATCATTTGAATACAAAATTCATTCCATGTCATTTAAATTTCTCATTTCTCATAATCAGTATCGCCCTATGAAACCTAGTAAACAGATTCGATTACACAAATATCTTCGATAATGTTAATTGCTCATCCAAACTGAAAACATATTTGCGTCAGGTTACCAGTCAAGACTAAACCTTTACAACGACATTAGGTTACAAGTCTAGGCTAAACCTGTGCCACATGTATCTTCATGTCCCATCCCAAAAATCAGGTTACTAGAATCGAGTTAGAAAATCAAGGGTTAGTGAATCGAAAACTTGGGTTAAGTTAGATAATTAAAATAAATAGGAATAAATAAAATAAAATGTTAAAATAATTATAATTAAAAATTAAGGTTAAGAAATTAACATTAGGTGTCCGAGAATAAATTTCCTTAAAACAGATTTTTTAAAATGTGATCAAATTTGAAAATATTTTAAAAAATAAGCTTTAATTTAAAACAAAGATATTTTTTTGTAAAATGAAAGAAACAGGAGGTGACAAAAAGGGCAATTGCACAATTTTTAAAATTTGGTTGGCTCTTTAAAGACCACCCACATCTTCAAATTTCTTCTAAAAACTAAATATGAGGTTTCTCTCTCAAATTGATTCATCCTTTTTGGTTTCTTAGCCATCTAAACACAATATCCTTCCTCAATTTTAAAGAGAACTCATCTTTTCTCGTTCAATTTCACCATTGTTCTCCAACATATTTTTGGTTGAATTAGCTCCATAACTCGTTGTTTTGTCCAAATTGAGGTAACATTATTACTTTTTATGATTAAAATAAATGTGTTGTTCTTTCAATTCGAGTTTTAATTGATTTAATCAAGATCTCCAAAGATCTAATGAATTTAAACAGATTTTTAGCTTAAAATGGAAGATCTTGTATTACCAATCTAAGCTTCTATTTAAAAGTTATTTCTAACTAATTTTTATCTAATTAAAAGGTATTTTATGTCAATTTAACAAATCCTTAAGCAATATAAACAAACTGAATGTTTTCCCTTTTCAAATGGTCTGATAAACGCCAAAGTATACATAGTTTTACCCCAAATACTTAGCATATTTATGGATGTTTACTACTAGATTTGTGGATTTTGGTGCTCTTAATCTGGTTATTTCATATTTTGAACTCAGGAGAGCACCAAGTGTCAAAAGGAGCCAAAAAATAGCTAAAAAAGGACAAAACAGACCAAATCGAGAAGATCACACGGCCTAAGCCTTGCCACACAGGCTGCTCACACGCGCTTGTCCTTCGAGGGTTTCGACCAAGGCTCTCACGATTCACACGGCCTGACCATTGACCCACCTGGCCGTGTACAATTTAACGGATCGAACACGGCCTGGCAAACACGTCACACGGCCGTGGCACACGGGCACGTCCCTTTTTCAAAGAGTTGTATTTTACACGGAAAAGGGTACTTAGGAAGGAAGAAAGCCAATCCAAAGCCTATATAAACACCGTAAGTATGACCTAGAAAGGGGGCGTCTTCAACAACTTTTTTGGAATACAGAACCACACGCTAGGAATTACTTGAAGGAAGCCGAACGATCCATCCCAAAAGCCGGAGCTACTCCAAGACTGAAGATCTCTTTCAGAATTCCTTCAGAGGTTTTAGAGTTTTCTTCATGTTTTTTTATTTTTATACTTTTGAGATGTACTCTTATTTTATTATGAACAAAACCCCTTAGATACCTAAGGGGGATAAAACCTATGATGGATCTTGTTATTATTATCTGAACTGTATGATAAATACGTGATTTGTTCTTAATTATGTGTTCTTAATGCTTGAGTTAATATTTTAGATATTAATTCATGATTTGATGTGCTTATGCAAAGGAGGAATAGACCCTGCCTAAGAGTATATTTGGCATAATTAAGCGGAGTTTATCGAACGCCTAGAAATAGGGTTACGAGATTTTGCCGGGTTAGGGTGAAACCTAATATGGAAGTCCATAAAGTAATTTACTGCTTCCCTAGGGGTTTTAATTAAGAAAGAAATTTCGATTAATTCAACTGAGGGTTAGACGTTATTAGTCTTGAAAGGGATAATAACATAGGTTAGGGAATCTCAAGGATCAAGTCAAGTGAATAAATCGTCTGGTTCAGAGTCAGATAACAAGTGAAATCTAGGTTGATTCCTCCTTGGGTGTCGTCTTTATCAATTGCTTTTCTTCAAGTCTTTTTCCAAATTTTCTCTTTGCTTTAATTAAATTAGTTAATTAGTTTAGATAATTAGTTTAATAAACAAACGTTTTCATTCGTAGGCGAGATAATAAAAAGATAGTTATTACTAGTACTTTTGGTTCCCTTGGGTACGATATCCTAGTCTTGCCATTACTATACTATTGTTCGATAGGTGCGCTTGCCTTTTCATTGTGATAATAGTTAGTCTAGGTTTGATCTTCATTATAAATATTTATTACTTGTTACGAATCACGCGATCAAGTTTTTGGTGCCATTGCCGATGATTCAAAATATTAGGAACGTTAAATTTTTATTACTTTAGCCATTTATTTTTCTTGCAATTTAATTTTAGTTTATTATTATTATTATTTATTAATTTACTTATTTTTTCTCTTGGAAGGTTTTTATAGTTTATGACTAGAAGAAACCCGTCAGGACCATTACTTTTTAACGAAGAAATCGATCGCACAGTTTGTAGAAATCAAAGAGAAATAAGGCGTAGCTTACGATACACGGAGAATGAGCGAGAAGATGATACTCAACCCCCAACCGACGAGATGGCTGAAAACCAAGGCAATCAGCTACCTACTGCAATTGCAGCTAATCAAAATCCTACTCCACGTACTATGTATGATTATGCTAAACCTTCTTTAATAGGAAGTAAATCTAGCATAGTTAGACCTGCTATAGTTGCAAATACTTTTGAACTAAAACCTAACACTATTTAGATGATGCAACAGTTTGTTCAGTTTGATCGTTTGCAAGATGAAGATCCCAATGCTCACTTAGTGAACTTTCTGGAATTTTGCAATACATTTAAAATCAATAGTGTTTCTGTTTATGCCATGCGTCTTTGGTTGTTTCCTTTTTCACTACGAAACAAAGCTAAATAGTGGTTGAACTCATTACCACGAGGGTCTATCACTACTTGGGAACAAATGACTGAAAAATTTTTACTGAAATATTTTTTGCCGGCTAAAACGGCTAAATTACGTAATGATATCTCTTCTTTTGTGCAGATGGATTTAGAAACACTTTACGATGCATGGGAGAGATACAAGGACTTACTGAGAAGGTGCCCTTACCATGGGTTACCGCTTTGGCTTCAAGTACAAACATTCCACAATGGCTTGAATCCCTCGACTCGGTAAATGATTGACGCAGCTGCTAGCGGAACCATCAACAATAAAACATCGGAAGATTCCTATGAATTTATAGAAGAGATGTCACTGAATAACTATCAGTGGCAAGTTATGAGGACAAAGCCAACAAAAACAGCAGGCCTTTATAACATCGATTCAGTCACCATGCTCTCTAATCAGGTAGAACTTTTCAATAAAAAGATTGACGATTTACTTGGTTCTATGCAGGTACATCCAGTAATGAAGTGTGACTCAAATGGCGGAGGTGTGCATACAGAATACCAATCCTTCAATCCTACCACTGAAGAAGAACAAGTCAACTATATGGTTAACAATAACTTCCAATCTCAAAATAACCCATACAGTAATACTTATAGTGCAGGTTGGAGGAACCACCTAAATTTCTCCTGGGTTGTCAAGGGAATCAAAAGCCACAAAATCCTCAAGGTTTTCAACAGCCACCTTATCAACAAGAGATGAAATCAAACCTTGAAGAGATGCTTTCTAAATTCATCTCGGTGCTAGAAACCCGTTTCCAAAATACCGAGACAACACTTAAGAATCAACAAGCATCGATCCAAGGACTCGAAACTTAGATAGGCCAGCTATCCAAACTAATCTCCGAATGACCACAAGGTTGTTTACCAAGTAATACTGAACCAAATCCAAGGGCACACCTCAATGCAATTAGTACTCAAAATAAGGAAGGATTCATTGCACCGGAGCCAGAATTATAGCAAGACAACGCGATGAACAAAGGTCGAGAAGAGGTAAACGATAATGATGCTAAACAGGTAAGTACGAATCATGAACCTCGTGTGCCATATCCTAAAGCAATGATGAAAGACAGAACAGAAGAACAATTCGGTAAGTTTTCCAAACTCTTAAAGAAATTACATATTAACTTACCCTTTATTGAAGTTCTGTCGCAGATGCCCAACTCAGCAAAATTCTTAAAGGAACTTCTGAGCAATAAAAGAAAATTAGACGCTACATCACATGTGGAACTCAATGCAGTCTACTCAGCTATTCTAAATAATAAGCTACCTAACAAATTGAAAGATCTAAGGAGTTTTACAATTCCTTGCTTAATTAGTAGTTTATCTACGAATAATGCTTTAGCTGATCTAGGGGCAAGTATAAATGTTATGCCATATAAAATTTTTAAACACTAGGTCTCGGTAAACCTAAACAGACTAGGATGAGCATACAATTGGCTGACAAAATAGTTAGATTTCCTAAAGGTAGTATTGAAGATGTTCTCGTTAAAATTGATAAATTTATTTACCCAGTAGACTTTGTCGTCTTAGATATGGATGAGGATAACGAGGTACCATTAATTTTAGGACAACTCTTTTTAGCAACTGCCAGAACCATTATTAATGTAGGCACATGAGAGCTAACACTTCGTACAGGAGATGATGCAGTAACACTCCAAGCACGCAATTCAATCAAAACTTCTAAGACTCAAGATAACGCTAAGAAACTTGTCGATGATAAAATTAATATTCAATCGTACTTGCAGGAACCTCCTCGCACCAAGACAATAGAGACAATGCACTATTATCATGTAGTGAAAAAAGACACCCATGAGGAACGAAGGCTTCAAATAGAGGAGCTAGATCAGTGGCGAGCACACAAACCGAGAACACATGATAAATCAAAACTACGCCAAAACAAGCCCGATACCTCTCCTAATCAACTTAAGGTTGGTGATAAAGTCTTACTAGATGTCGCAGATCCCCACATTATCACTACCACACCAAATGAGGAAATCCCTCTTACGGTACTTAGTATTTTCCCATTCGATACGGTAGAGGTGAGTCATCCCAAGTTCGGCACTTTTAAGGTAAACAACACCCGATTAAAACCTTATTTTAAGATTGACAGTAGGAATAAGGATATGAACTCCTCAAACCACTATGATCATTCAATGGAGAGGTAAGTCGAGCTTAGACTATAAATAAGCGCTTCTCGGGAGGCAACCCGAGCACTAACATATTTTGATTTATTTATTTTTAATTTCTAACACTTTGAATCATTAACTTAATTTTTGAAATGCAAATTTTTTCAGCACACACGGCCAGGCACACGGGAGTGCCTAAAACCGTGGCCAAATAAGGGAGAGACACGGCCGTGAAATACGACCGTGTTGAAGCGGGACATGATTTCCCCAAAACACGGGGTGCGATAAATCTCCACGGCTGTGCGACATGGCCATGGGTGAACTTTATAGGAGACCACGGGCGTGCCAGGAACAAGGCTCGATTCTATTTCTTTGACACGAGCGTGAGACACGCCCGTGCCGTTCAACCATGTACAACAATACACGGGCGTGCTACCATAACACACAGACGTGGGAGAAGCGAACAAAGCTAGGCACGGCCGTGCGACATGGCCGTGTTCGACAAATGCCCAAGACACACGGGCGTGCGATAGTAGCCGGGCACGACCTAAATCATAAAATTTGAAAAATATGGGCTCACCCTCAAAGTACACGGGCGTGGCCCTAGGCCGTGTGAACCTCCCCTATATAAGCAAACCACTGTTCATCTTCTTCCCCTTTTCAAAACCCTAGCCGAAATCTACACTTCCCCATTCCCTAATCCCTATTCCGGCCACTATCCCCCAGATTCTCACTTCTCCAACCCCTAAACCACTCTCAAAACCACTCCTATTGCATTAATCCCCACTTTCCCCTCTCTATACCCTCTATTTTTCCTCCACACGGCTATATCCCCATGTCACACGCCCGTGCTTGCCACCAACATGTCCATGCACCACCCTACAACACCCTTTGGTTCACTTTCTCAACCTTATTTTTCCAATTTGTGTTGCTACATTAGTATTCTACATGCTTTACATAGATATTGTTACTATTACAAAGATGTTTTAAACAAGTTAGGAATTTTCTTTAGAATCTTCTATATTTGAATTGTTTAAGCTACTAAATAGCATATACTAGTTTTAGGCCTCTTGCTTAACTACTGATGTATCTTGGATTCTATCAATGCTCATGTCTTTTCAGGAGCATTATGTCATAATCGAGAGGCAACAAGGCCACGGTCCCATCCTCAAGAGACGTAGGGGACTAGGTTCTTCCTCGGTACGTGCTACAGCTGAAGTTCGACACCCGTTCCTTGAATTTCTGTAAGCTTCATAGGAGGAGCTATTTCAGATACTACGCATATGACCCCTCACTACAGGTCGCTGCATTGACTGGGCTACCATCAAGTAAGTTCAGCTAACTGATGCCATCAGCGCCCTCTTGTCCACAGACCTATGGGAATGGTTCTTCGCTATTACTGAGCCCACTTATTTAGAGCTAACTTTAGAATTATGCTATACTTTTCATTTACAAGTGGTGACGACGAACAATGACAACCCAGGCACCATTCACTTCCGATTAGACGGTCTAGTTCGCACAATGAGTGTCCCAGAGTTTGGAGTCACTCTGGGACTCTACACTAATGAGTTAATGGAGGAGGAAGACATGAATGCACTACCACGAAATATCCACATTTCTCCCTCCTTGTGCTGGAAAGCTTTGGCACCACTCTCTTCCACTTACGACCCCAGCCACTCGAAAGCCTCAGCTCTCGCTCCTTCCCTACGCTATCTCCATGTCATATTGGCACAAACATTGACTGCGAGGAGAGAGAGCACTGGCGTCGTCAACACCCACGACCCCTACTATTTATGGTGCATAGCGAATGCACACGTGATTGACTTGGCATACTTCATTGCTTTCGCCATTCGCCATCAGACCGAGCGACATAGGAAGGGAGTGATCTCCACCGGCCCCTAGGTGACGCGCCTTGCCAAACACTTCGGCCTCCTTAACACTGTGGCCCAGTCATCAGCGCTTACATTGATAGGTCAGATGTCCCTACAGGGCATTACGACTATGTTACACATGAGGATGATCGAGCGCCGATGTGGGACCGATCCTCCTCAGCACCGTCTCTCTCATGCCATTGACGAGAAGGATCTTGAGGACATTCTTGATGATGTTCCACCACAACATGAGGAGCCTTCCACCGCGCCACCTAGGGAACGACCAATTTTTGTGGCTGCTTCATTGGCACACCTTTCCGACCGACTTGCCCACTTCGAGCAGTATTGCACTACACAGTTCAAGATAATTCACAAGCGAGATCGGCGATGGGACCGGCAGATGGACGATATGCAAGCCATGATGCAACAGTTGTGCCAGCACTTTCACATTGCCACCCCAGCGTCACCACCTGAGGGCCCCACTGACGAGGATCATTGAATCCACCTATCTTTTTATTCTTATTATTTTTTATTTATTTTTATTTATTTTTTTCTTTTTCTTTTTATTTTCATTTCTATTTTATTATTTTATTTTGAAAGACATATCTATATTAGTAAATTTTACTTTTTTTTCATTTCTAGTATTTATAACAAGTAATCCCACTACGTTTTCTTCCACACCAACTCTTAATAAGCTATTCATGATTCTACAGACTTCCAAGCAAATTTGCTAGGAATATTTTACGGAATGAGGAAACAAATGGGAAACAATACCTCACGAGTTCCATGTTCAACGACCCAATTTCTTCATCTAACCAAGAACAATGGCAGCTACTACTTTCCTCCAAACACTCCAACCTCAGAATCAAGCTCCGCATCCATATAACAGGGAGTTTCACCTCCTTTCCTCTTATGATTTTCTTTATTTTGAATAATCTATCTTTGTACATTGAGGGCAATGTATATTTTAAGTGTGGAGGGGTGAACATGAAACCTAATTTTTTGCATTACTCTCAAATCCCTAAATTTGGTCTTGTGCTTAAGTGATTTTTTCATAATCTTGATCGAATGAATTCTGATTGATCTATAATTATTGTTGATATGTCATGAATTAGACCATGGGAATTATGCATGATTATTTGATTATACAACATTAGAGAATCGAGCATGATAAGTTGATATTTTGAGAACTAAAATTTTTAGACTATTTTCCTAAAATTGAGGTATTATCTTGAAATCTTAAGTATACAGGAATGACATCAAAAACCCAAATTTTTGGTAAGATTTTTTAGCCTTTTGAGCATATAACTTTCTTTCTTGCTCACTTCTTTCGTAGTTTGAGTGTGTCAACATTGAACTGCTATTCTAGAACTTGCTTTGATTATACATGTCAAGATCACACATATGATTTGATACACTGAGATGATAAAGGCACTTAGGATTCAACCCATTTACTCCATAAAAAGCCTTCCCACATAATTAAACCCTTAGTGAACCCCCTTTGAGCCTATTAACCTTTTTTATTGATTAACCTTCATCAATAACCCATTAACCTATTATTGTTGAAATCCTCTTACTTAATTTACTTTTTTTATTGAGATTAAATTTAATACTGTTACCTCACTATGTTCACCATTTTTTGTTACTGAATCATGAAGTGTGATTTCTATATTGTATTGAATTGATTTGTTCTTAAAAAAAACACTCAGTATTATTATTGTAATTCTCAGCAAGCTAAAGTTGTCATGAACTCATGTAAAATAGTTTCAGATATTTGTTTGTGGTTCAGTAATTAAGTTTTTGATAGTGGGGTAATATACTAAAATTATCTCGATTCTAACCCTTGTCTTTTTAACTTGTATCCATACCTGTAACCTAAACCCTATTACAATCATGCAAAGACCTTTTGATTAGTGTATCATATCATTTACAAGTGGTGGAGATTTGATTTTCATGCAAGCCTATGGTAATAACTTTTCATGTTAGACAATCGAGTGCTTAATCTTGAACCTTAAATACTTTGAGTGATTTGAGTGAATCTTTAGTGAGGATGTCATCTCTTGTATATTAGGACTAGAGTTAATTACTTAGAGGAAGGAGATTACTTATGATTTTATTATCAAAATATTCGATTTAGATTGTTTAAGGCTTTTAATGCCTCTATAGTTGAATTCTCACTGTATGATTTTCTATGGAATAACTTGTAACATTATCAGTAATGATTATGTGATTGAGAGGAATGAATTCTAGCAGTAAATGAGAGTTTTGCTTAAGGATAAGCAAATGCTTAAGGGTGGGGGTATTTCATAAACGCCAAATTATACATAGTTTTACCCCAAATACTTAGCATATTTATGGATGTTTACTACTAGATTTGTGGATTTTGGTGCTCTTAATCTGGTTCTTTCATGTTTTGTACTCAGGAGAGCACCAACAGTCAAAAGGAGCCAAAAATAAGCTAAAAAGGGACAAAATGGACCAAATCGAGAAGATCACATGGCCTAAGCCTTGCCACACGGGCTGCTCAAACGCCCTTGTCCTTCAAGGGTGTCGACCAAGGCTCTCACGATTCACACGGCTTGGCCATTGACCCATACGGCCGTGTGCAATTTAACGGATCGAACACGCCCTGGTAAACACGTCACACGACTACGGCACACTAGCGTGTCTCTTTTTCAAAGAGTTGTATTTTACACGAAAAAGGGTACTTAGGGAGGTAGAAAGCCAATCCAAAGCCTATATAAAAACCCTAAGTATGACCTTGAAAGGGGGCCTCTTCCAAAACTTTTTTGAAATACAGAACCACACGCCAGGAATTACTTGAAGGAAGACAGACGACCATCCCAATAGCCGGAGCTACTCCAAGACTGAAGATCTCTCTCAGAATTCCTTCAGGGGTTTTAGATTTTTCTTCATGTTTTGTTATTTTTATACTTTTGAGATGTATTCTTATTTTATTATGAACTAAACCCCTTAGATACCTAAAGGGGATAAAACCTATGATGGATCTTGTTATTATTATCTGAAATGTATGATAAATACTTGATTTGTTCTTAATTATGTGTTCTTAATGCTTGAGTTAATATTCCGGGTATTAATTCATGATTTGATGTGCTTATGCAGAGGAGGAATAGACCCTGCCTAAGAGTAGATTTGGCATAATTAAGCGGAGTTTATCGAACGCCTAGAAATAGGGTTACGAGATTTTGTCGGATTAGGGTGAAACCTAATATGGGAGTCCATAAAGTGATTTACTCCTTCCCTAGGGGTTTTAATTAAGAAAGAAATTTTGATTAATTCAACTGAGGGTTAGACATTATTAGTCTCGAAAGGGATAATAACATAGGTTAGGGAATCTCACGGATCAAGTCAAGTGAATAAATCATCTGGTTCAAAGTCAGATAACAAGTGAAATCTAGGTGGATTGTCATCTTTATCAATTGCTTTTCTTCAAGTCTTTTTCCAAATTTTCTCTTTGCTTTAATTAAATTAGTTAATTAGTTTAGATAATTAGTTTAATAAACAAACCCTTTTATTCGTAGGCTAGATAATAAAAAGATAGTTATTACTAGTACTTTTGGTTCCCTTGGGTACGATATCCCGGTCTTGCCATTACTATACTATTGTTTGATAGGTGCGCTTGTCTTTTCATCGTGATAATAGTTAGTCTAGGTTTGATCTTCATTATAAATATTTATTACTTGTTACAAATCACGCGATTATGGTCACATAAGCTTGATTTTTCTAGAAAAGTTAGATCCTTGTAATTAGAAAAAATTGATGGTTTGGATATGTAATTAGATGATATTTAGGATATATAATGTCTACATTTAAGCTTAAAAATGATATTTGAGTGGCTAAACATCTATTTCGGCAAATTAGCTAAGCTTTCGGTATTATGAATGAAAGCCTTTGATTTGTGATTTTGGAGTAATAAAGATGTGTTTGTTGTTGTTTGTAATGCCTTTTTATTATGTTTAATGTCTAAGAAAGGAACACTATTTGTGCATATATGTCTGAAAGCATGAACATGTCTGCCAGGAATGAGTCTGATGTGAAGTGCATTGTATCTGTCAGCATTAATGCATTTCTCATGAAGAAGTTTGAAAGGCATAAGTCTGTCAAGTATGAATTTGCATTATGAGCATGTGTCTGTCTCTAAATTCGTCTAAAGGGGTCCGTTAGGACTGAAAACATGAATCCCTGAAAGGAAAAGTTCATGGCACTCTGGAGACCACATAATGTAAGGCCATGGCTAGGCCATGACATCATATAGGAAATGTAAAGGGTAATTGGGTGAGTACTAGGGATGAAGGGCAAACCTCGTGACGGTGAGTTTAGGCGAATCCCTATTTTCATAAAAGTGAGCCTTTGTGGCTATCTCTGTTAAAAGAAGCCTTTGTGGTGATCTCTTTTATAAGGAAGTCTTTGTGTTGATCTCTGTTATAAAGAAGCCTTTGTGGCGATCTTTGTTATAAGGAAGCCTTTGTGGCGATCTCTGTTATAAGGAAGCCTTTGTGGCTATCACTGTTAAAAGTATGCCTTTGTGGATATCTTTGTTAAAGGTATGTCTTGTGGCAAACTCTGTTAAAAGGATGACTTCATGGTAGAATTTGAAGAACGGATCTCATGATGACCATATGAAGACAACACCTTTGGGCAGATACTGAATGAATGGCGAACCCCATATAGTTATAAGGATAAATAGAAAAGATAGTGCGTGCCAGAGTACGTGGCGAGGGAAACATATGAGTTAGGAGTAAGAATAGAGAATACATTAAAATAAGGAATATATGGGTAAATTTTAATATAAGTATTGGGCACAGTCTACCCCGCCCGTAGGTGATGATAAGACTAGTGAGTATGGCATAAGTTATCAAGTCTAATAATAAGGTAAGTGAAAAGTTTAAGGATTATGTAAAGATAAGAGTTAAGAAAGGATACAAAAGGTAAAGAGATGTTAAGTATAGTACGCATAAGAGAAGGAAAATGGTTCTGAAGAAAGAAGAAAGATGGTAGTGTAACATTCCAAAAATTGGTTAAAAGAAATTGAGTTAGTAAACTCAATAGTGGTTATCTCTCGATTTTAAGTTAATATTTTGTAATTCTTAAAAGCAATTTGATCTAGTTTAATGGTTAAGTGTTATGCTTATGTGTGTGAGGTTCTAGGTTCGAATCTTGCCTATTGAATTTTACTATTTGACTAAACCCCTATCTTTGGATATTTGGGTTATAAGTTATTTTCGATCAATTGATGACAAGAATTAGTCTGCTGGTTCAATGGTTAAGCTTATGTATTTCCTTTGGTCTTGTGTTCAAATCGCTATGAAAGCAATGGAAATGTTTTTGTTTTACCTACCTTGTGAGGTAGTTTAGTTTATTTTTTAGTTAATTAAACTCTCTCCAGGAAACTTCTGATGAACCATAAATTAAACATATTTTTATCCCATGATTACACATTTTTACATGAATTATCCTTAGATTTGGTGAATTCGATGCTCCTAATCCTTTAATTTCATGTTTTATACTTAGGTGAGCATAGGAGAGTAAAAAGAGCAAGAAACGGGCCAAAAATGGAGAAAATCGGCCAACATGGGAAATCAACATGGCCTAGACTTCCTCACACAGGTAGATCACATGCCCGTGTCTTTGCAGTAGAATCGAGCATGACTTACACAGGTAGACCACACGCCCGTGTCTATTTAACAGCCTTAAACACGGATTGGAGAAATCGCACACGGGTGTGTCCCTGTCAAGCCCAAGTTCATTCATATTCAGAAAAGGCCACTCTTGAGGGCTTTTAGGCATTCTAAAACCCATTTAAACACCTAAGGAGGCACTTAGAAGAGACACACAGAGTAGGAGGCAAGGAATTACTCAAGGAAAGCCGATTGATCCATCTCAGAAGCCGGATTCATCGTCAAGACTGAAGATCTCCCCTTAATTTCCTTCAGGAGTTTTGGGTTTTCTTTATGTTTCGTTATCATTATTCTTTTGAGATGTTTTCTTTCATAATTATGAACTAAAACCCATAAATACCTAAGGGGAATGAAACTTAAGACGGATCTTGTTATTATTATCTGAATTGTATGATAAATATTTGACTTGTTCTTAATTATGTGTTCTTAATTCTTGTTTTAATATTCCAGGATATTGATTCAAGTTGATGCGCTTATTCAGAGGAGAAAAAGTCTCTGTCTAAGAGTAAATTTATCATAATTAAGCGGAGTTGATTGCACGCCTAGAGATAGGGTGACAAGATTTTACTGGATTAGGGTGAAACCTAATAAGGGAGTTCATAGATCGAGTTAATGCAACACAAAGGTGTTAATTAGAAAGAGATTTCAATTAATCAACCTAGGGTTAGACATTATTAGTCTCAAGAGAGATAATAATATAACTTAGGGATTTTTACGGATCAAGTCAAATGAATAAATCGTCTGATTTAGAGTCAAATAACAAGTGAAGTCTAGGTGGATATTTCCTTGGGTATTGTCTTAATCAATTGAGTTTTCCCAAAAGCTTTTCCCCAATTTTCTCTTTGTGCACCCTTAGTTTAGTTAATTAGTTTATATAAACAAACCCTTTAATTTTTAGGCTAGATAATAAAAAGAAAGTAATTACTAGTACTCTTGGTTCCTTTGGGTTTGACAATCCGGTCTTGCTAAAGCTATATTGCTGTTCGATGGTACACTTGCCTTCATCGTGATAATAGTTTGTTTCAAGAACGATCCATTATAAATTATAAAATTTATTGAACTTATCATATATCACATCATATCACGATCAAGTTTTTGGCATTGTTGCCGAGGAACTAAGATATTAGGAACACTCGATTTTTATTACTTTAGCCATTTTACTTTTACTGCAATTTAAATTTTTATTTTCCTTTCTAATTTTTTGTTTATTCGCTTCTGGCAGGTTTTTATAGTGCATGAGTAGAAGAAACCCGTCAGGACCATTACTTTTTGACAGTAAGATCGATCACACAGCTCGCAAAAATCGAAGAGAAATAAGGCGAAGCCTAAGATACACAGAGGAAGAGCAAGAGGACGATATTTCCACCACAACCGAGGAGATGGCTGGAAATTAGGAAAACCTACTACCTCCTGCCATAGCTGCTGATCCAATAAATCAGAATCTTGCTCCACGCACTATGTATGATTATGCTAAACCTACTTTAATAGGAACTGATTCGAGTATAGTTAGGCCTGCTGTTGTTGCAAATAATTTTGAACTGAAACCTAACACAATTCAAATGATCCAACAGTTTGTTTAGTTTTATAGTTTGCAGAACGAGGACCCAAACGCTCAATCGGTGAATTTCTTAGAGTTTTGCGACGCTTTTAAAATCAATGGCATTTCTGATGATGCCATTCTCCTTCGGTTATTTCCCTTTTCGTTGAGGAACAAAGCAAAACAATGGTTGAACTCGTTACCACGAGGGTCAACCACTATTTGGGAACAAATGACGGAAAAATTTCTACTTAAATATTTTTCGCCGGCTAAAACAGCTAAATTTAGGAATGATATCTCTTCTTTTGTGCAGATGATCTAGAGACACTCTATGATGCATGGGAGAGATACAAGGACCTCTTGAGAAGATGCCCTCACCATGGCCTGCCCTTATGGTTGCAGGTTCAAACATTTCACAATGGCCTGAATCCTTCAACTAGACAGATGATTGACGCAGCTGCTGGTGGAACTATCAATAACAAAACACCTAAAGTGGCTTACGAATTTATTGAAGAGATGTCACTAAATAACCATCAGTGGCAAGTCATGAGAACAAAGCCGACAGAAGTAGCCGGTGTTTTCAACTTTGATGTGGTTACTATGCTATCTAACCAGGTAGAACTCTTAAATGAAAAGATTGGTGGTTTGTGTAGTTCTACACAAGTACATCCAATAATGAGGTGTGATTCAAATGGAGGAGGAGCATACACAGAATATCAACCCTTCAACCCTAGCACCGAGGAGGAACAAGTGCAATATATGGGTAATAATAATTCTAAATCTCAAAATAACCCATATAGTAACACATATAATGTAGGTTGGAGGAACTATCCCAACTTCTCGTGGGGTGGTCAAGGGAATCAAAGGTCACAACATCCTCTGGGTTTTCAACAACCACCTTACCAACAGGAAAAGAAACCGAGCCTTGAGAAGACGCTAAAAAAGTTTATCTTGGTGTCAGAAACTCACTTTCAGAATACCGAAATAGCAGTTAAGAATCAACAAGCGTCGATCCAAGGGCTCGAAACTCAGATAGGCCGACTCACCAAATTGGCTTCTAAATGACCACAAGGTAGCTTGTCTAGTAACACTAAATCTAACCCAAGGGAACAGCTCAATGCAATTACCATTCAAAATGAGGAAAGGCTAGTCGAACCTGAACCAAAACCGAGGCAAGGAATTATGGTAAGTAAAAGCAAAAGTGAGGTAGACCACAGCGAACAAACACCGATAAATAAAGAGTACAAACCTCGTGTGCCATACCCCAATGCAACAAGGAAAGACCACACAGACGAACAATTCGGTAAATTCCTTAAATTATTAAAAAAATTACATATTAACTTACCGTTTATTGAAGCTCTTTCGCATATGCCAAACGCAGTCAAATTCTTAAAGGAGCTTTTAACAAACAAGCGAAAGTTGGATGAAGCGTCACATGTGGAATTAAATGCAGTTTGCTCAGCCATACTACAGAATAAGCTGGCCAACAAATTAAAAAATCTAGGGAGTTTTACGATTCATTGTTTAATTGGTAGCTTAGATGTTAATAATGCTTTGGCTGATTTTGGGGCTAATATCAATGTCATGCCTTATAAAATGTTTAAACAACTAGGTCTTGGAAAACCCAAACAAACTAGGATGAGCATTCAGTTAGCAGACAAAACAATCAGATTTCCTAGGGGTATTATTGAATATGTACTCGTTAAAATTGACAAATTCATATTCCCAGTTGATTTTGTTGTTCTAGACAGAGAAAAGGATAGTGACGTGCCTCTAATTTTAGGAAGGTCCTTTCTAGCAACTGCTAGAACTACAATTGATGTTAGTACAGGTGAACTTACACTTCGTGTGGGTGAGGAAACTATCACTCTTCAAGCTCGTAATTCAAGTAAAACATCGAATATCGAGGGTGATTGTATAAATCGTGCTACTAATACTGATCATGTGGTGAAACCTTTTTTGCAGGAAACACGTTCAAAGAACACACCTGAGCCATGTTCGAGTAATGACAAAGGACCCATCTATGAAGAACGAAGGCTACAGGTTGAGCAACTAGATGAATGGTGAACACATAAACCAAGGACACACAACAAACCAAGGACACACAATTGATCGCGATTTTTGTGTGACAGGTTTTAAATATTTATAAAGAATCATTCTTGAAACTAACTATTATCACGATGTAGGCAAGTGTAGCTATCGAACGGTAGTATGGTTTTAGCAAGACCGGATTGTCGAACCCAAAGGAATAAGGGGGTTTTGTTTTAACTAGTAATGACTGTCTTTTTATTATCTAGCCTAAGAATAAGGGGGTTTTGTTTTAACTAACTAATTATCTCAACTAAGAATTCACAGACAATAGAATTGGAGAATTACTTTTAGAGAAACGATTGAATTAAGCAATACCTAAGGAAGAATCCACCTAGACTTCGCTTGTTATTCTAACTCCGAATCGGATGATTTATTCATTTAACTTGTTCCGTAGAGATCCCTAAGTTATGTTATTATCCTTATTTAAGACTAATAACATCTAATCCCTAAATTGAATAATTGAGACTTTTCTCTAATTAACACCCTAGGGTTGCATTAACTCAATCTATGGATCCCATTATTAGGTTTCACCCTAATCCGGCAAAATCTTCTCACCTTATCTCTAGGCACGCAATCAACTCCGCTTAATTATGACAATTGTACTCTTAGACAGGGTCTATTCCTCCTCTGAATAAAAGCTTAACTTGAATCAATATCCGAGAATATCAAAACAAGAATTAAGAACACATAATTAAGAACAAGCCAAATATTTATCATACAATTCAGAAAATAATAACAAGATTCATCTTAGGTTTCATTCCCCTTAGGTATTTAGGGGATTTAGTTCATAACTAAAAAGGAAAACATCTCAGAAGAATAATGAATACTAAACATAAAGAAAACCCAAAACTCCTGGAGGGAAATTCAAGGGAGATCTTCAGTCTTGATGGTGAATCCAATTTTTGAGATGGATCAATCGGCTTCCCTTGAGCAGTTCTCTACCTCCTTCTCTCTGTGTGTCCCTTTCTTCCTCCTCTAGGATGTATTTATAGGCTTTGGAATGCCTAAGAACCCTCAAAATTAGCCTCTTCTGAATTGGACTCAACTTGGGCTTGGCAGGGACACGCTCGTGTGCGATTACTTCAGGCCATGCTCAAACTTGCTAGAATAGCATAGGCATGTGCTCTACCCGTGTGAGTCATGCTTCAATTTTTCCAAATTGACACGGCCATGTGGTCTGCCCGTGTGAGGAAGTCCAGGCTGTGTTGATTTCGTACTTTGTCTCATTTTCTCCGTTTTTGGTCTATTTCTCGTTCCTTTCGCTCTCCTATGCTCTCCTAAGTATAAAACATGGAATTAAGGCATTAGGAGCATCGAATTCACCAATTCTAAGGGAAAATCATCCATAAAATGTGTTAAGTATGGGTTAAAAAATATGTATAAATTACAGTTTATCAAATACCCCCACACTTAAGCATTTTGCTTGTCCTCAAGCAAAATTGTCAACTCATAACCAAAATAAATTCTTCTTAACTTATAATTTGTATCGAAAATATCTCAAACTAATTCATGAGTAGTCATACATTGAGAATTCAACTAAAAGAATATTAGAGCTTCAAACATTCCAAGTTGAGTATTTAATCATGCAAAACTTAGACATCTCCTCTTATCTAAGTGGTTACCTCGATTCAAAATCTCACGGAGTTTAACTTCCTCACTAAAGATTCACTGAAATCACTCAAAGTGTTTAAGGACAATGAAAGTAGCACTCATCAGTCAATATGAAAAGTTATTACCATAGGTTTGCATGAAAATCACATCTCCAACACTATAAATTGAGATGATACATCAATCAAAAGATCTTTAGAGGGTTGTAACGTTGCTTTGGTTAGGGGATGTGGTCACAAGCTGAAAGAAACGGTTATAATCGAGATTGAATTAGAAAATCACTTAACTAGAAAAGATTTAATCATCACTTGCGTACAACAGAGCTTCTTCTTAGAATATGGAATTTAAATACTTAAGCTCAAAAACAAAAGATTACTACTAATGTGTATACACAGTTTTTTTTTAAGAACACATCAAATAACATAGACTAACTATTAAGACCAAGACATAGCTGAGCAACTATTTCAATTCAAATCTCGACAAAAATAGGGATCAAATTTAATTTAGAGGATTTCAACAATAATAAGTTAAGGGTTAATATTAAGTTTAAAACAATCAATGCATAAATGTCTATGTTTTAATTCAAGATATATCAATCAAAATCATATATCAATCAAAATTTTTCCTAAATATGATATGGAAGCTTTTCAAGAGAACAAGGCAGTCATTCAGGGATTTTTCTGATAATGAAATGAATACCCCCCCACACTTAAGATGTACATTGCCCTTAATGTACAAAGATAGATATATAGAAAAGAATGTCAAAATAAGATAGGGAGAGAAGTGAAACCTCCTGAGTGATGAATGAATTTCCTTGAATTGGAGTTTCGGAGAATAATCGGCGTGAGGGTGAGGAGGTTACTCTAGCGGTGGTTGAGGTTCATTAGTCCATAAGTCCTGCGCCAAAAGAATATTATATCTGAAATTGGTTATAGTCGTGGTCGAGCAGGACATGCCAGTCGTAGAGAACCTTTCCTAGTAGAGTTTCGAGTCCCTGAGTAATAGTGAGCTTTAGAGCTTTTTATAACTGTGATAGCATCAGGAACTCTTTTAGAAAGTATATAAGGAAGAATGATTACTCGGTAGGATATAGCCAGAATTCAAAATTGTTAAATAAAAATTATAAATCCTAATAAAAATAAGATGAAAGAAAAATAAAAAGTAGTCTTAAAATAAAATAAAAGTAAAAACATAAAATAATAAATAAAAGTTTTTAAACATCTTCATCGCTAGATGGTTTGCGAGGTGGGGGTGGCGATGAGATGCGGAGGTGCTGACAGATCTGCTGTAGAGTAGCATCAATTTTGTCAAATCGTTGAAAACACCGCTGCTCAAATCGAGTGAGGCGCTCAGAAATGTCAGCATATGAAGCCATTGCATGAACTGGACGAGAGGATGGTGGTGGCTGAGACGGTGGGTCCTCGTGCTATGGAGGGACATCATCAGTAATGTCCTTGGAGACCTCTTGTTCGGTAGATTGGGCGAGATGATATTGAGGAGGGTAGGTTCCACGTCATTTCTCGATCATCCTCATACTAAGCATGCTCGAGATGCTCTGTGGGGACATCTGGCCCATGAGAGTGAGAGAGGATGATTGGGCTACTGTGTTGAGGAGCCCAAAGTGCCAAGCCAACTGTGTCACATAGGGCCCGATGGAGAAGACCCCCTTCCTATGCCACTCTGTCTGGCGTTGAATGGCGAGGACAATGAAATAGGCAAGGTCGATGATGTGCCCGTGCGACATACACCAAAGAAAGTAGGCGTCGTGAGTGTTGACGACGCTAGTGCTCTCTCACTTTCCTGTTAATGTGTAAGCCAAAATGGCATGTAGGTACCTCAGAGATGGAGGGAGTGTCGATGCCTTAGAGTGGCTAGGCTTGTAGGAGGCAGCGCCAGGGGTGAGGGTGTTCCAACACCTCGAGGGAAAGTAGTGGATGTGGAGTGGAGAGTGTCGTGGTCATTCTCATCCCTAAACTCATCTGTATATAGACCCAAAGCGATTCCGAGCACAGGGATGTTCAATTGGTGGACTAGACCGCCGAGGCAAAATTGGATTATTCCCGGGTCATCAAAATGGGCCATCACGGTCTAAAGAAGGGATGTTTAGTAGAGTTCCATAGTGAGTTCAAGATATGTCGGCTCGACAATCTCAAAGAAAAGCCCCCAAGGGTCTATGGTGAGGAGGGCTCAAATTGCATCCACGAGTTGGACTTGTTCTAGCGCGGCCCACTTCCAAGAGTCGAGCCTTGAGTATTTGGAAAAGTTCTTCTTGGGGCCCGATTGGGAATTGCAGGAAAGGGTGGCGACTTTCCGCGGTAGGACCTGAGGAAGATGACGCTCCCTTCTTTTTCTTTGAAGCAGGGATAGCAGTTTTCTTTCCTCGTCAAGACGACATGGTAACCCTGTAAGCAAAACCATTATTTTTTTGTGAGAAATGTTCAAGGTAAGACGAAAGCAAATCCAAAAAGGCAGAAGTCATAAATTAGAACTAATAATCTCAGTCACAACTACTAGCAACTTAATCAAAAACAATTTGATAGCATAATTTCATGCCATTAGCATGGTAATAGCATGAGAATGAGCATAGTAATGGCATGGGTATGAAAGAGAATGAGGCTTTCCTAATAATGCGGCTCAACATACAATGTATACTAAGTAACATATGAATGCAAATTAACTGATAGAATAATGAGCAAAAATGAAAATAGTATAAGAAAACTGAAGACTATTTTGATAATAAGCATTAGAAATAAATAAAATAGAAGTGAAAAGAGTAAACAAACGCTAAGGGAGAGAGATTGGACATCAAAAATAGAGTGGGTAGCGGTGCACGGGCATGGTAGGGAGGGCGTGTGGACTTGCAGCGGCTAAGGTTAGGGTTTTTGGGTGAAGAAGACAATGAATAGTACAGCCTATTTATAGATTTTTAGGCACACGGCCAGGGAACACGCTCGTGTTCCCCAATTTCAACCCGTGTGATTCACGAATTTTGAATTTAGGCGCGTCTGACAATTATCCCACGCCCGTGTTCGTGCGCACAGCCGTGTCGCATGGCTGCCTCTAGCATTGTTTGCTTCTCCCAAGCCCATGTTAATTTAATAGGTTCGCCCACAGTTTCTTGGCACGGGCATGTTGCACGCCCGTGTTAATTCGACAGGTTCAGCCATGGGTTCAAGGCACGGGCGTTCGCACGCCCGTGTTGTTTTGGCAGGTTCGCCCATGGCCGTGGCAGTTTATCGTAGCCCATTTTGGGGAAATCTTTACCCTGTTTTCACACGACCCTAAGCACGCCCGTGTGCTTGGCCATGTCTATGTAGTAAACCTATATTCAAGAGCTCTGTTAGTAAGTTTGGTGTTAAACACTAAAATTTAAAAAGGTTAATATAGTTAGTGCTTGGGTAGCCTCCTGAGAAGCGCTTATTTATAGTTTAAGCTCGACTTACCTCTCCATTGAATGGTCATGGTGGTTCGAGGAGTTTATACTCCTCATTCCTGCAATCATTCTCATCAAAATAAGGTTTTAGACGGGTGTTGTTTACCTTAAAAGTGCCAAACTTGGGATGACTTACCTCGACTGTACCGAATGGGAAAATGATAAGTACCGTAAGAGGGATTTCTTCATTCTGTTTGGTAGTGGCAATATGAGGATCTGCAGCATTTAATAATACTTTATCTCCAACCTTAAGTTGATTTGGGAAGGTATTGAGCTCGTTCTGGCATAGTTTTGGCTTATCGTGTGTTCTTAGTTTATGCGTCCACCATTCATCTAGCTCCTCGACTTGTAGCCTTCGATCTTCATGAATAAGTCCTCTGCTATTGCTTGAGAATGGCTCATGTACTTCCTTCAGACTCATTTCCTGCAAAGTAGGTTGCACCATATTGTCAGTTTTAGTAGAATGGTTAGACGATCACCTTCAATTTTTGATGTGTTGCCAGAATTGCAAGCTTGAATGGTGATTGTTTCGTCTCCCACATGGAGTGTGAGCTCACCTGTGCTAACATTAATAATCATTTTAGCAGTTGTTAAAAAGGGCCGTCCTAAAATCGAAGGAGTGTTGTTATCCTCCTCTACGTCTAGAACAATGAAGTCAACGGGAAATATAAATTTATCGATTTTAACTAGCACATCTTCAATAATACCCCTAGGAAATCTTATAGTTTTATGTGCTAATTGAATGCTCATCCTAGTCTGTTTGGATTTCCCAAGACGTAATTGTTTGAACATTTTATAGGGCATGACATTAATACTGGCCCCTAAATCAACCAAAACACTATTGACATCTAAACTACCAATTAAGCAAGGAATTTTAAAACTCCCTGGATCTTTTAATTTGTTGGGTAGCTTTTTTTGTAGAATAGCTGAGCAAACTGCATTTAGCTCCACAAGCGACGCCTCGTCCAACTTCCGCTTATTTTCTAAAAGCTCCTTTAAAAATTTCATTGCATTTGGCATCTGTGATAGAGATTCAATAAATGGTAAGTTAATATGTAATTTTTTTAAGAGTTTAAGGAATTTACCAAATTGTTCATCTGAGCGGTCTTTCCTTGTCGCATTAGGGTATGGCACACGAGGTTTGTATTCTATACTTACCGGTTTCTACTCATTGTGGTTTACCTCACCTTTACCATTACTTATCTCAGTTTCTTGCCTTGGTTCTGGTTCAGGTGTGACTAACCCTTCCTCATCTTGACTAGTAATCGTGTTGAGTTGCTCCATTGGGTTAGATTTTGTGTTGCTTGGCAGGCTACCTTGTGGTCGATCAGAAATCATCTTGGCAAGCTGTCCAATCTGAGTTTCGAGCCCTTGGATCGATGGTTGTTGATTTTTAACTGCTGTCTCGGTGTTTTGGAAATGAGTTTCTGACACCGATATAAACTTTGAGAGCATCTATTCAAGGTCCGGCTTCTTTTCCTATTGGTAGGGTGGTTGTTGGTAGTCTGGAGGTGGCCTCTGATTTCCTTGGGAAATTTGGGTGGTTCCTCCAACCTGCATTGTAAGTGTTACTGTATGGATTATTTTGAGATCGAGGGTTATTACCCATGTACTTTAACTGCTCATTCTCCATGTTGTGGCTATAATGTTGGTATTCTGATTTACTTGATTGGCCTCCACTTGCTTCGCACTGCATTAATGGGTGAACCTGTGAAGAACTAAGAAAACCATGAATCTTTTTATTTAGCAGTTCTTCCTGGTTTGACAATATAGTAACCGAATCGACGTTATAAACGCATGCTATTTTAGTTGGCTTAGTCCGCATGACTTGCCACTGATAGTTATTCAGTGACATCTCTTCGATAAATTTGTAAGCCTCTTTAGGTGTTTTGTTATTGATGGTTCCCCCAGCTGCTGCATCAATCATCTGTCTTGTCTAGGGGTTCACACCATTGTAGAATGTTTGAACTTGCAACCATAGAGGTAATCCATGATGAGGACACCTACGCAGTAGGTCCTTGTATCTCTCCCATGCACCATAAAGAGTTTCTAAGTCTATCTGCACAAACAAAGAGATATCATTAAGTAATTTGGCTGCTTTAGCTGGTGAAAAATATTTTAATAAAATTTTTTTTGTCATTTGTTCCCAAGTAGTAATTGACCCTCGTGGCAATGAGTTCAACCACTGTTTAAATTTGTTCCTCAATAAAAAAGGCAATAACCAAAGACGAATGGCACCGTCAGAAACACCATTAATTTTAAATGTATCGCAGAATTTCAGGAAATTTGCCAAGTGAGCGTTTGGATCCTCATCCTGCAAACCATCAAACTGAACAAATTGTTGTATCATTTGAATAGTGTTAGGTATTAGTTCAAAATTATTCACAGCAATAGCAAGCCTAACTATACTTGACTCAGTTCCTGTTAAAGTAGGTTTAGCATAATCATACATAGTACGAGGAGCAAGATTTTGATTTGCTAGTTCAACGGGTATCGCAAGAGGTACCTAATTGTCTTGGTTTTCAGCCATCTCCTCGGTTGGGGTTTGACTATCATCCTCTTGCTCGTTCTCATGTATTTTAAGCTTCGCCTTATTTCTCTTTGGTTTCTGTGAACTGTGCGATCGATTTCTTCGTCAAAAATTAGTGGTCCTGATGGGTTTCTTCTAGTCATAAACTATAAAAACCTGCCAAGAGAAAGAAAAAGTAAATTAATAAGTAATAATAAAAATAAAATAGAATTAACTTGCAAGAAAAATAAATGGCTAAAGTAATAAAAATTGAGCGTTCCTAATATCTTAATTCCCCGGCAATGGCGCCAAAAACTTGATCATGATTTTTGTGTGACAGGTTTTAAATATTTATAAAGAATCGTTCTTGAAACTAACTATTATCACGATGTAGGCAAGCGTACATATCGAACAGTAGTATAGTTTTAGCAAGACCAGATTGTCGAACCTAAAGGAACTAAAAATACTAGTAATGACTGTCTTTTAATTATCTAGCTTAAGAATAACGGGGTTATGTTTTAACTAACTAATTATCTAAACTAAGAATTCACAGAAAATAGAATTGGGGAATTACTAAGAATTCACAGAAAATAGAATTGGGGAATTACTTTTGGAAAAACAATTGAATTAAGACAATACCTAAGGAAGAATCCACCTAGACTTCACTTGTTATTCTGACTCTGAATCGGACGATTTATTCATTTAACTTGTTCCGTAGAGATCCCTAAGTTATGTTATTATCCCTATTCAAGACTAATAACGTCTAATCCCTAGATTGAATAATTGAGACTTTTCTCTAATTAAAACCCAAGGGTTGCATTAACTCGATCTATAGATCCCCTTATTAGGTTTCACCCTAATCCGGCAAAATCTTCTCACCTTATCTCTAGGCGTGCAATCAACTCCGCTTAATTATGACAATTGTACTCTTAGACAGGGTCTATTCCTCCTCTGAATAAAATCTTAACTTGAATCAATATCCTAGAATATCAAAACAAGAATTAAGAGCACATAATTAAGAACAAGCCAAATATTTATCATACAATTCAGAAAATAATAACAAGATTCGTCTTAGGTTTCATTCCCCTTAGGTATTTAGGGGATTTAGTTCATAACTAAAAAGGAAAACATCTTAGAAGAATAATGAATACAAAACATAAAGCAAACCCAAAACTCCTGGAGGGAAATTCAGTGGAGATCTTCAGTCTTGATGGTGAATCCGGCTTTTAAGATGGATCAATCGACTTCCCTTGAGTAGTTCCCTGCCTCCTTATCTTTGTGTGTCCCTTTCTTCCTCCTCTAGGGTGTATTTATAGGGTTTGGAATGCCTAAGAACCCTCAAAATGAGCCTTTTGAGAATTGGACTCAACTTGGGCTTGGCAGGGACACGCTCGTGTGCGATTACTTCAGGCAGTGCTCGAACCTGTTAGAATGGCACAGGCGTGTGTTCTACCCGTGTGAGACAGAGCCGTGCAATACGACCGTGTGAAAATAGGGCAAATTTTTCCCAACACGAGATGCGATAAGTTTCCACGGCTGTGCGACGTGGTCATGGATGAGTCTGTCAAAACAGTACTAGCGTGCAACATGCCCATGTCTAGAGGCCATGGTTGAAACTGAGAAAACAACACAGGCATGCGACACACCCACCATCCTTGCTCAAGACTTATAAAACAACACGGGCGTGGGAGAAGCGAACGAAGTAGGACACGGCCGTGTGACACGGCCTGTGCACCAACACGCCCAAAGGACACGGGCGTGCGTCAAATTTTAGACACGCCGAAATTTGAAAATCACGATTCACACAGGCTAAAATTAGGGCACAAGGGCATGTATTTCTATAAAAACCCCTCACTATTCATCATCTCCTTCCCCAAAAACCCTACCCTAATCACCGCAATCCCTTCACACGCCCTCACTCCCACACCCATGGCCAGCCAACAAGTCTCCTCAGACGACTAACTCTTCCCTCCACCAAGGACTATTGCATTTGTCTATTCTTTCCTCCCCATTACCTTCCTTTCTTTCAGTAATTTTATGCTATTTCTTTATTTATTTGGCTGATTTTTTTATTAATATTTATAGTTCTCACTATAGTCATGCTTATGCTTGTCATTCTTTGCCATTTTCGTCAATACATTGTGATACATTCATTCTTTCTTGTCTTTCCATAGATTTCATGCCACATTCCATATTCCCATATGCATTCACTAGGTATTTAGTTGACACTATTCTAGTATTCCTAATGATAATAATGCTTTGATATATCTATTAGGACTTGGTTGTTTTTCAGTAGACTTTTCCCCTTTAGTTAGAAAACTCCCAAGAAATATTGGTATCTAGTTTTAACATACTTGCATGTTTTCCCATTCGTACAGATTATTCATATAACTCTATGTTTTCATCGCAGATACTATGTCAAATCCACGTGGCAAGAAAACTATTGTACTTGCCTCGAATAAAAGGACAGGACCAGCGTCATCCTCGGGTCCCACTGCCGAGATCAGACGCCTATTCCTCTAATTCCCACAGGGATCGTAGGAGGAACTATTTCAAATACTACGGGTCTGACCCCTAGGTGCGGTCCACTACATTGACTGGGCCGCACTTGAACAAATCCAACTAGTTAACGCGGTCTGAGCCCTTCTGACGACTGAGCCATAGGGGCTCTTTTACGAGATCATTGAGCCGATGTACCTCGAGCTCACACTCGAACTCTACTCGACCTTTCATCTTCAAGTAGTTATAACAAAGTTCGATGATCTCAGAATGGTCCAGTTCCGTCTCGGCGGTTAAGTGTGCCAGTTGAGCGTACCTAAGTTCGGCTTCATCTTGGGGCTATACACGAAGGAGTTCATGGATGACAATAAACTTGATACCCTCTATCGCCACATCCACTACTCTCCTTCAAAGTGCTTGAAGGCCCTCATTCTTGCTTCAGCCACCTATGACCCCAGTCACTCTAAGGCATCGGCCCTCGCCCCATCCCTAAGGTACTTACACTCCATCTTGGCCCACACTATGACAGGGCAGCGAGATAGCATCAGCGTCGTCAACACTCACGACGCCTACTTTTTATGGAGTATGGCGAATAGGCACATTTTCGACCTTGCCTATTTCATTGTCCTCTCTATTTGCCATTAGACGGAGCGGCATAAGAGAGGAGTCATCTCCATTGGTCACTATGTGACTCGACTGGCACGGTACTTCGAGCACCTCAACACAGCAGCACAGTCATCCTCCCTCACTCTCATTGGTCAGATGTCCCCACAGGGCATCTTGAGTATGTTACATATGAGGATGATCGAGCGAAGATATGGAACCGACCCTCCTCAATACCACCTCGTCTAGTCCACCGAGGAGGAGTACCGAGAGGACATTACAGATGATGCCCCTCCACGTCATGACGGCCCACCGTCTCAACCACCACCCATCCATCGTCCAGTTCATGCGACGGCTCCATACTCTGACATCTCTGATTGCCTTACTCGATTTGAGCAGTACTGTTTTTAGTGCTTTGATCACATTAATGCTACTCTACATCAAATTTGTCAGCACCTACACATCTCATCGCCACCACCACCTCGTGCACCATCCAACGATGACGATGTTTAAAGACTTTTTATTTTTTATTTTTTTCACTTTTATCTTTATTTATCTTATTTAAGTACTTTTTATTTTATTTTCCTTTATTATTATTTCATTTTTAGGTTTTATAATTTTTATTGAACAATTTATAGTTTCGACTACTTCATTACGTGTAATTATGCTTTTCTATATTTCCTAAAGAGTTCTTGATTTTATCACAGTTATAAAGAGCTCCAAAGCTCATCATCACTTAGGAACTTGAAACTCCACTGGAAAAGAATCTCCACGACTGCCATGTCCTGTCCGACCACCATGATAACCTCTTCGCTGGACATTATGGTTGTGGAACCCAACCTCTACCACCACCTGAGTATCCCCCTTCAATCTTATCATTGCCTTGGCCGATTATTCTCCATACCTCCAATTCAAGGATTACATACAACATTCAGGAAGTTTCACTTCTCCCCCTCTCTCTTCTAATATTATCTTTATATCACTATTACTTGTCTTTGTACATTGAGGACAATGTACATCTTAAGTGTGGGGGGATATTTATATCATTATTAGAAAAAATCCCTGAATTTTGTCTTGCTCTAAAATAATCTTCTCATATCATTATTCGAATGAATTTTGATTAATTTATGATTTTTATTGATATGTTTTGAATTAAAACATAGGCATTCATGCATTGATGGTTTAAACTTTAAGGAATTAGAGAATCAAGCATGATAAGTTGATTTTTGAGTTTTAAAAATTTTTAGGTTGTTTCCCCAAGTTTAGGTATTATCTTGAGTTGAAATTCATAGGTTTAACATCAAACGACCATAATTTTTTCTGAGATCTTAAGCCTTTAGAGCATATTTTATTTCTTTCATGCTCACTTTTATTATGAGTGCGTCAGCATTGATTAGTTATTCTAGAACTTTGAGCCTAACAAACCATTCATTGATTTACCCTCAATACTAACCCATAACCCATTATTATTGAAATCCCCTAAATTAAATTAATCCCTATTTTTGTCGAGATTTGATTTGAATAAATTACTTAGCTATGTTTTATTTTTGATAATTAACCTATGTTATTTAACTTGTTCTCAAAAAAAATTACAATACATACATATATTAGTAGTAATTCGTTGTTTTTGAGCTTAAGTGTTCAATTCCATTTTTTGAGACGAAACTCACAAGTATTCAAGTGATGACTAGTTATTTTTCTAGTTAGGTAATTTTTCAATTCAATCTCAATTCTAACCGTTTCTTTCAGCTTGTGACTACACCCCCTAACCAAAGCCACGTTACAAACCTCTAAAGACCTTTTTGATTGATGTATCATCTCAATCTATAGTGGTGGAGATTTGATTTTCACGTAAGCTTATGGTAATAACTTTTCATATTGACTAATGAGTGCTTCATTTGTTATCCTTAAACACTTTGAGTGATTTGAGTGAAATCCTTCGTGAGAATATTAAAACTCCGTGATGTTTTGAATAAAAGGTAATCACTTAGATGAGGGGAGACACCTATGTTTTCATGACAAAAGGCTCAACTTGGAATGTTTGAACCTTTGATATTCTACTAGTTGAATTCTCAATGTATAATTACTTATGGATTATTTTGAGATATTATTGATGAGAATTATAAGTTAAGAAGAATTTATTTTGATTGTAAGTTGAGGATTTTGCTTGAGGACAAGCAAATACTTATGTGTGGGGGTATTTGATAAACCATAAATTATACATATTTTTATCCCATGCTTAGCACATTTTTAGATGAATTATCCTTAGATTTCGTGAATTTGATGCTCCTAATCCATTAATTTCATGTTTTATACTTAGGTGAGCATATGAGAGTAAAAAGAGTAAGAAACGGGCCAAAAACAGAGAAAATGGGCAGTCGTGAGAAATCAACACGGCCTGAACTTCCTCACACGGGTAGATCACACGCTTGTGTCTGTGCAATAGAATCAAGCACGACTTACACGGGTAGACCACATGCCCGTGTCTATTTAACAACCTTGAACACGGATTGGAGAAATCGCACACGGGCGTGTCCCTGTCGAGCCCAAGTTCAATCCTATTCGGAAAAGGCCGCTCTTGAGGGATTTTAGGCATTCTAAAGCCTATTTAAAAACCTGAGGAGGCACTTAGAAGAGACACACGGAGTAGGAGGCAAGGAATTACTCAAGGAAAGCCAATTGATCCATCTCAGAAGCCGGATTCATCGTCAAGACTGAAGATCTCCCTTCAATTTTCTTTAGGAGTTTTGGGTTTTCTTTATGTTTTGTTATCATTATTCTTTTGAGATGTTTTCTTTCATAATTATTAACTAAACCCATAAATACCTAAGGGGAATGAAACCTAAGACGGATCTTGTTATTATTATCTAAATTGTATGATAAATATTTGACTTGTTCTTAATTATGTGTTCTTAATTCTTTTTTTAATATTCTAGGATATTGATTCAAGTTGATGCACTTATTCAGAGGAGCAAAATTCTCTGTCTAAGAGTAAATTTGTCATAATTAAATGGAGTTGATTGCACGCCTAGAGATAGGGTGACAAGATTTTACCGGATTAGGGCGAAACCTAATAAGAGAGTCCACAGATCGAGTTAATGCAACACAAAGGTGTTAATTAGAAAGAGATTTCAATTAATCAACCTAGGGTTAGACGTTATTAGTCTCGAGAGAGATAATAATATAACTTAGGGATTTCTACGGATCAAGTCAAATGAATAAATCGTCTGATTCAGAATCAAAAAACAAGTGAAGTCTAGGTGGATTTTTCCTTGGGTATTATCTTAATCAATCGAGTTTTCCCAAAAGCTTTTTCCCAATTTTCTCTCTGTGCACCTTAGTTTAGTTAATTAGTTTAGATAAACAAATCCCTTAATTTTTAGGCTAGATAATAAAAAGAAAGTAATTACTAGTGTCGAAACTATTTTTTTGATTTGGAATTGAAAACAAAACGGGGATCGACTTTAGAAAACGAAAATGGAGTCGCCACCAATCCTTTTTATTTAGGTGAGATTGGATAACCTAATAAAGCATTTTATTCCATTTAAATCAATTTTGGCCTACGTAATTATGGGAAAACGGGTTCGGGAGTCGGTTACGTATGAGGAAGGATTAGCACCCGCACTACGCCCAAAATTGGTACCAAATTGATTAAATACTGTCCTTATGTCCAAGATTTAAAAATGTTCTTGAAATGTGGTTCCTTTTATAAACATTCGAATATCACAAGTTGGTCGTCAAAATTCTCTCGTTTCAAAGGTCTACAGCATCACATCTAGCACGATAGGACACGATCCTTTATACCTTTGAGAACACGATTAATTTTTTATTTCCAAAACCTTTTTTGGGTCGAAAATTAAAAAAAGGGTGTCCAAATTTTTAGTTCAACAAAAAAATCGGAACCCAGCACGGTAGGGCACGATTTCTCAAATTTCTAAATATTGAACATTGCCTTGGTTTTGTGAGATTTCTAAATAAACAATTAAAAAAAACTGAATCGAAAAATGTACTTGTTTGCTTTGTTTGAGAACTTTTGGATATAAAAAGGTAGCAATTAAATAAAACGTATCTTTTATTTAAAGCGATGATTCGAATAAAACGTCATGCTAATGAGTAGCAAGAGTTTAAATACACTAAATTCATGATAATCACATGCCATTCCAATATTCAACAGTGATATAGACAATCAAGAGAAAGAATGATAACTTAAAAATAGCTAATACCGCAAAAATATAATGACAACAATAATGCTAATAAATAAAATAGCAATCATGACAGTAATAATAAAATCTAATTGCGAAATAATGCATAAAAAAGAAAAAAGATTGAGTATGAGAATAAATTAAAATACGTATATATAAAAGAATATATGAAAAATTTTAAATGAATAATAAAGTAATTTTAAGGATACAACAAGTTTTCAAACGGACAATATATACATATATGCAACAGCGCAAAATAAATAGCATGTATCTAAAATAAATAGTATATGAAAACCTTGGATTAATAATAAAATAATTTAGAAGTAAAAGATATTACAAATATTTAATTCACATTTTAAAAATATTAAAACCTAAATAGATGTGTATATATATATTAGATAATATATGATAAATAAAATAATATGTAATAAAACCCTTTAATATATAAAAGAACAATGATTTAAAATAAATACTATATAGAATATTAAAATAGATAAGTAAAATATAAAAAGGTTAAAATCTAAATAACTAGGGACCAAATCAAAACAAAAATAAAATTCGAGGTGAAAAGCATAAAGGAATAAGCGCATAAGGACTAGATTAGAACGCGCGTCACAAAAAAGGACTAATTAGGCAATTGTACCCTATCGCCAAAACGACGCCGTTCCATTACCCGCGATTAAATGACTCAAGGACCATATTGAAACAAAAAGTAAATTTCTGGGCTAGATTATAAATAAAATAATAAAAATTTGGGACGAAATTACATAGCCATGAAAACGCGAATCCTCCCCGGGTCGGGTCAGTCGCGCGGATCTGGCCTTTAAACAACACCATTTTGCTCATTAATGGACCATACCAAAACGACGTCGTACGACTGGCCTATAAATACTAAAAAAACTTTTAAACCATCCTCTGTCGCCTTGCTCTAGAGAGGCTCTGAGAGCGCTGGCCAGAGCACAGCCTTGCTCTGTCATCGAGCCACCATCCTCCGTCACCTTCTGCCACCGTACATGGTGGTCGGAGCCCCAAAGAAAGGCCACTTTGATCTTTTAAACTGCCCCTAAACTCAAATCAAAACATAAAACCACTAAAACCCTCCTCCGAAAATCCAAATAAGAAAAAGACTCCTCGGATTCGTGCTCTCTGATCACCAACAGGAGGTAAAAGTTTCTATCTTATATCCTATTTGCACTCATATACACATATAATATTCGAATAGATGGGCCAAAACTGATGAATACCTTGAAAACACTTGTATTTTGATTTTCTTTGTATATTTTTTTTTTTGCGTTCGTAGTTGAAGTTACAATCAAAAATAAAAGGAATGGCTTTATAGCCGAAAAATAATCAAAAACAAAAGTACAAGCTTTTTTCTTTTGCTATCCCCTTGTTTTTGTTTCTATTTGTTATTGTTCTCTAGTATGTTTGCAGATACGTGGCAGTATGCGGGGTCTGTGCGCTGGTGTACGAATGTGTGCTGGAGGCCGTACGGAGGCGCGCTGGAGGCTAGGGCTGCGGCGCTTCTTGCTACAAGGGTTTCTGTCCTGTTTTTTTTGTTCTTGGGCTAAGGTTAGTCTTGGGCCAGGATAGTTGGGTTTAGAAATGGGTTTTTGGGTATTGGGCCATTATAATTGTTTTGGGCTGTTTTTTTTTATATTTGGACTGATGGACTATTAATAATATTTGGACTTTTACTTATTTTTGTTTTTCATTTTGGGTTTCTACTGGGTCAGGCAAAAGAGGGCTCTTACAACTAGTACTCTTGGTTCCTTTAGGTTTGACAATCCGCTCTTACTCAAGCTATATTGTTGTTCGATAGGTACACTTGCCTTTATCGTGATAACAGTTAGTTTCAAGAACAATCAATTATAAATTATAAAACTTATTGAACTTATCATATATCACATCATATCACGATCAAGTTTTTGGCGCCGTTGCCGGGGAACTAAGATATTAGGAACACTCAATTTTTATTACTGTAGCCATTTTACTTTTATTGCAATTTAAATTTTTATTTTCTTTTCTAATTTTTTGTTTATTCGCTTCTGGCAGGTTTTTATAGTGCATGACTAGAAGAAACTCATCAAGACCATTAATTTTTGACATTGAGATCGATCGCACAACTCACAGAAACTAAAGAGAAATAAGGTGAAGCCTAAGATACACAGAGGAAGAGCAAGAGGACAATATTTCCACCACAACCGAGGAGATGGATTAAAATCAGGAAAACCCACTACCTCTTGCCATAACTGGTGATCCAGTAAATCAAAATCCTGCTCCACGCACTATGTTTGATTATGCTAAACCTACTTTAAGAGGAACTGAGTCGAGTATAGTTAGGCATGCTGTTGCTGCAAATAATTTTGAACTGAAACCTAACACAATTCAAATGATCCAATAGTTTGTTAGTTTGATGGTTTGTAGGACGATGACCCAAACGGTCATTTGGCGAATTTCTTAGAGTTTTGCACACTTTTAAAATCAATGGCGTTTCTGATGATGCCATTTTCCTTCGGTTGTTTCCCTTTTTATTGAAGAACAAAGCAAAACAGTGGTTGAACTCGTTACCATGAGGGTCAATCACTACTTGGGAACAAATGACCGAAAAATTTCTACTTAAGCTAAAGCGGCTAAATTTAAGAATGATATCTCTTCTTTTGTGTAGATGGATCTAGAGACACTCTATGATGCATGGGAGAGATACAAGGACCTCTTGAGAAGATGCCCTCACCATGGGTTGCCCTTATGGTTGCAGGTTCAAACATTTCACAATGGTCTGAATCCTTCGACTAGACAGATGGTTGACACAGCTACTGGTGAAACTATCAATAACAAAACACCTGAAGTGGTTTACGAATTTATTAAAGAGATGTCAGTAAATAACTGTCAGTGGCAAGTCATGAGAACAAAGTCGACGAAATCAGCCGGTATTTTCAACCTCGATGCGGTTACTATGCTATCTACCCAGGTAAAACTCTTAAATAAAAAGATTGACGGTTTGTATGGTTCTACTCAGGTATATCCAGTGATGAGGTGTGATTCAAATGGAGGAGGAGCGTACACAAAATATCAACCCTTCAACCCTAGCACCGAGGAGGAACAAGTTCAATATATGGGTAATAATAATTCTAAATCTCAAAATAACCCATATAGTAACACATATAATGCAGGTTGGAGGAACCATCCCAACTTCTCGTGGGGTGGTCAAGGGAATCAAAGGCCACAACATTCTTCGGGTTTTCAACAACCACCTTACCAAAAGGAAAAGGAATTGAGCCTTGAGGAGATGCTAACAAAGTTTATCTCGGTGTCAGAAACTCACTTTCAGAATACCAAAATGGCACTTCAGAATCAACAAGCGTCGATCCAAGGGCTCAAAACTCAGATAGGCCAACTCGCCAAATTGATTTCTAAACGACCACAAGGTAGCTTGCTGAGTAACACTAACTCTAGCCCAAGGGAACAGCTCAATGCAATTACCATTCAAAATGAGGAAGGGCTAGTCAAACCTGAACCAAAATCAAGGCAAGGAATTGGGGTAAGTAAAAGCAAAAGTGAGGTAGACCACAACGAACAAACACCAGTAAATAAAGAGTACAAACCTTGTGTGCCATACCCCAATGTGACAAGGAAAGACCACACAGACGAACAATTTGTTAAATTCCTTAAATTATTAAAAAAATTACATATTAACTTACCGTTTATTGAAGCTCTTTCGCAGATGCCAAACACAGTCAAATTCTTAAAGGAGCTTTTAACAAACAAGCGGAAGTTAGATGAAATGTCACATGTGGAATTAAATGCAGTTTGTTCAGCCATACTACAGAATAAGCTGGCCAGCAAATTAAAAAATCCAGGGAGTTTTATGATTCCTTGTTTAATTGGTAGCTTAGATGTTAATAATGCTTTGGCTGATTTAGAGACTAGTATCAACGTCATGCCTTATAAAATGTTTAAACAACCAGGTCTTGGAAAACCCAAACAAACTAGGATGAGCATTCAGTTAGCAGACAAAACAATCAGATTTCCTAGGGGTATTATTGAAGATGTACTCGTTAAAATTGACAAATTCATATTCCCAGTTGATTTTGTTGTTCTAGATATAGAAAAGGATAGTGGCGTACCTCTAATTTTAGGAAGGCCCTTTCTAGCAACTGCTAGAATTATAATTAATGTTGGTACAGGTAAACTCACACTTCGTGTGGGCGAGGAAACAATCACTCTTCAAGCTCGTAATTCAAGTAACACATCAAATATCGAGGGTGATTGAATAAATCGTGCTACTAATACTGATCATATGGTGAAACCTTTTTTTTTAGGAAACACGTTCAGAGAACACACCTGAGCCATGTTCGAGTAACGACAAAGGACCCATCTATGAAGAACGAATGCTACAGGTCGAGGAACTAGAGGAATGGCGAACATATAAACCAAGGATGCATGATAAACCAAGGACACACGATAAACCAATGACACACGATAAACCAAAACCACGCCATGACGAACTCAATATTTCACAAAATCAACTTAAGGTTGGAGACAAAGTACTACTAGATGCAGCAGACCCTTGTATTGCCACTTATGAACCTAACGGAGCAATCCCTCTTACGATACTCAGTATTTTTCCATACGGTACAGTCGAGGTAATTCATCCCAAATTGGGTACTTTTAAGTTAAATAGTACTCGTTTAAAACCTTATTTTGATGAAATTGATAGAAGGGATGAGGAGTGTAAACTCCTTACACCACCATGATCACACAAAAGAGAGGTAAGTCGAGTTTAGACTCTAAATAAGTGCTTTTTGGGAGGCAACCCGATTACTAACAGTATTGATTTCTCTAAAATTTTATTTTTTAACATCTAATCACTAACTGAGTCCTTGAAACATAGGTTTTCTAATCCACACAGCCAGGCACACTGGCGTACCTTAGGCCGTACTCATAACACGGGCGGAGACACAGCCGTGCGATACGACTGTGTGAAAACAGGGAAAAATTTTTCCCAACACAGGATGCGATAAGTTACCATGGCCGTGCGACGTGGCGGTGGATGAGTCTGTCAAAACAGAATGAGTGTGTGACACGCCCATGTCTAGAGGCCATGGTTGAGACTGAGAAAACAACACAGGCGTGCAACACGCCCACCACCCTTGCTCAAGACTTATAAAACAACACGGGCGTGCGCATATACACACAGGCGTGGGAGGAGCGAACAAAGTAGGACACGGTCGTGCGATACGGCCGTGTGCACCAACACGCCCAAAGGACACGGGCATGGGCCAAATTTCAGATGCGCCTAAATTTGAAAATCACGATTCACATGGGCTAAAATTAGGGTACACGACTGTGGGATAAACCCCTCACAATTCATCATCCCCTTTCACAAAAACCCGACCCTAACCGCCATAATCCCTTCACACGCCCTTACTCCCATGCCCGTGGCCGGTCGACAACTCTCCTCAGACGACTAACTCCTCCCTTCACCAAGGACTATCGCTTTTTTCTATTCTTTCCTCCCCATTACCTTCCTCTCTTTCACTAATTTTATGGTATTTCTTTATTTATTTGGCTGATTTTTTATTAATATTCATAGTTCTCAATATAGTCACGCTTGTGCTTGCCATTCTTTGCCATTTTAGTCAATGCATTGTGATACATTCATTCTTTCTTGTGTTTCCATAGATTTCATGCCACATTCCATATTCCCATATGCATTCAATAGGTATTTAGTTGACACTATTCTAGTATTCCTAATGATAATAATGCTTTGATATATCTATTAGGACTTGGTTGTTTTTCAGTAGACTTTTCCCCTTTAGTCAGAAAACCCCCATGAAATATTAGTATCTAGTTTTAACATACTTGCATGTTTTCCCATTCGTGCGGATTATTCTTATAACTCCATGTTTTCATCGTAGATACTATGTCAAATCCATACGGGAAGAAAACTACTGTAGTCGCCCCAAAGAAGAGGAAACGACCAGTGTCATCCCCGAGTTCCACTGCCGAGATCAGACACTCATTCTTCTAATTCCCACAGGGACTATAGGAGGAACTATTTAAAATACTACAGGCCCAACCCCTAGGTGCGGGCCACTGCATTGACTGGGCCGCACTTGAACAAATCCAACTAGCTAACGCGGTCTGAGCCCTTCTGACGACTGACCCATAGGGGCTCTTTTTCGAGATCATCAAGCTGACGTACCTCAAGCTCATACTCGAACTTTGCTCGACCTTTCATCTTCAAGTAGTTATGTGTAACACCCCGAACCCGAGACCGTCGCCGGAGTCGAACACGAGGTGTTAACAGACTTCAAACCACTTATTTGACATTTCCCAGACAAGCTGCCAATCTGCGTACTAGTCGCTTTAAAAATCATATCTTGAGTTATGAAACTCAAAATCCAGTTCCGTAAATTTTCCCTGGAACTAGACTCATATACCTATATGGTAGAATTTTTGTAGAATTTTTGGTCGGGCCAATTAGTACAGTTTATTAGTCAAATTCTCCCATGTTACAGGGATCGACTACACTGAGCTTTTCGCATTACGACTTGGATATCTCCCTTCACAGAGCTTCAATTCCGATTCCGTTTGTTTCTATAGAAACTAGACTCAGAGAGGAATCTGTACATATATGGCATGACTCCTAATTATCTGTGGTTAATTTATAATGAATTTCCAAAGTCGGAACAGGGAATCCAGAAACTGTTCTGGCCCTGTCTCACGAGAACCTGAATATCTCTTAACATACTGTCCATATGATCATTTCGTTACTTCTATATCAAAATAGACTCATCAAGCTTTGATTACATAATTTATTCATTAATTAATTCCACTCCTACTATTTTTAGTGATTTTTCAATCTCACGTCACTGCTGCTGCCAGCATCTGTTACGAAAGCAACTATGCCTATTTCGTGATTTCTCCTTGATCTAACTAGTAATTCATCATACATATCACCAATTATGATCATGACTAGCCATGCCAAAGGCTAATCATTGTCAAACATCTCCCTACTACACTATTGCCATATCATGAATTTTAACACCAAAAATAATCAACCATGACATATGGCATAAAAAGGTCGAATTATCAAGATTTATGACCTAACGTTATGAAACCAAACCCAACCGAACATTTATGCCATTTTCGCATGGCTAAAAGTTTACATACCAAAGTTCAAACACAACATAATAGCCTATACATGCCAAAATGTTCTCCTAAGCCGACTAAGAAGAAAGTACCAAAACTTGCTAGCCGGTGTGATGACTCCAATGACGGCCCGATCACGCAAAAAGAGACGAGTCCAAGAAACCTAAAATAGGTGACAAGGAAACACCGAGTGAGTATATAACTCAGTAAGTCATAAGCAATGCACTACCATCCATTAATAACATTATCACAAGAGGAAGCAAAATGGAACGAGGCTAGTTACTCCATCCATACCGAACCATACCATAGTTCCTCAAACCTATCGGTTCAATCTCATACCAAGTCATGCATTCACATTCCATATACTAATCAATAGGATATTCGAGGCATTTTCATACATCATTTTATTTTCGTTACAATCATACAACTAAACGACCTTTCACCTATTCCACGATAAATCTTATGTACGTGACTTCAATTATAATTGTCACATAGGTTCAAACTTACCAAGCTCAACTTCAAATATAAACATAACGCCTATTAGTCACGAACTCAAGGTACTTACCCAATCCGCTGTCCGTGATCGACTCAATAATGTCGCACACTTAGTGTTCATAATGATTCAAAAGTATATATTAAGTCCGCACACTCAGTGCTATATAATCAACTCGCACACTTAGTGCTATATAATCAAACTCGCACAGTTAGTGCTACATAATCAAGTTCGCACACTTAGTGCTACATAATCAAGCTCGCACACTTAGTGCTACATAATCAAGCTCGCACACTTAGTGCTGTACAATTTAAACCCGCACACTTAGCGCCGATCTCATGATCATAAATGTTTATACCCGCACTCTTAGTGCCGAGATCAACAACTCAATACATCTCACCTCTTTTCTCTTCATCCAACACTTTCATCACCACATACATACATGTATATATATATTTATCATTCCATTCAGCATCATTACATAGACGTTATGATCATTTAAATTAATACAACTATATGCTTAATGACTTACTTTGTGTTGGGTAAGACGGTTCCAACTCGGCTACTCGATGATCTTTTCTTTGCCTTTGCTTGATTCTCCTCCTTTAACTCCTTGAGCTTAATCAATAAATCAACTAGTTTAACCATCTTGCTAAACATTCATAATTCAATTACACATGCATATGTATGTTTGTATATTCGGCAACCATCCTCACTAATTACCCATTTAGTCGATTATACACATAATTAAAGGTAACATCACGAATGGGCATACTTATGTATATATACATATATATGTATATATATATACTTCGGAATGGGCATCACACTTAGATTTAACACCACCTTCATACTCAATTAGATGGCCGAATGTATGTATATATGTACAATGTCAACTATAACATCATTTAAACACCTAATTTCATCTCATGAACACTTAATCGAATTTTCCTAATCTAGCATATTTTCACATCTATTTGTAACATCATGTAAATCCACATATAACTACATTTCTTAAGTTCCACATCTTAATGCCCATTATAGCCACTCCCATAGTCTAAATCTAGCAATCGGCAACACCCACCTTTCCACTATGTTAGCCAAATACTCATTCTCTTCTTAGTCCTAAATTCGGCACCTCCAAAAAAATAGCTTAACAATTTCAACTTTCATGCTAACATAACAAGCAACTTAACACATCCATATAACTAGCATGCTAATAGCATCAAGGTATCAACTAAAATTTTTTTAAGCTCCTTAGCCGAATCCTAACTCTCCAACAACCCCAAATCCAACCATGGGATAGATAGAATTTAGACTCATCACCCAAAGGTTGTGTAAACTTCCAAAAATATCATTGAACATACCTTGATCTAAAGGACCACCTTGGCCGAATCTTGCTTCCTCTTCTTCCTCTAGTTACGACAATTGCAAAAGAAAGAAAACATGAACACTCCTTCTTCCCTCCTTATTAAGCATTCAAACTCCCTCATTTTCATGCCACAACATCAAACACTCCTCCTAGATACAAGCAATGGCCAAACTTCTTCAAAATTTTTCTCCCCTTCTTTTTCTTGGTTTTTCGGCTAGGAGATGGCAAGTATGAACACCCATTTTTTTTTGTTCACTTTCCTATTATTATTCCCATCATTTGTTAACCAAAAAAAACATATTAAATTAGAATAAGTGGAGCATCATCACTCCTTGGCCGGCCACCATGTATTTTATGGGCAATTTGACATGCAAAGCCATGCTTCCTCTCCCTATTATTAATTACTCCTTATAATTCATCTATCATCTTTTCTAACTTCGTCAACTAGGTCCTTTTTGAATTAATTCACAATCCTAAAGCTAATATTAAGCATTTAATTCTCATATATTCGCTGTCACACAAAAATTTATGTAATTAAAACACAAAAATAAATTTTTGGCTCGGTAATGTGGTCTCGAAACCACATTCCGACCAGGGTCTAATTTGGGTTGTCACATTATGACAGAGTTCGATGATCCCGGAATGTTCCAGTTTCGTCTCGGCAGTTTAGTGCACCGGTTGAGCGTACATGAGATTGGCGTCGTCTTGGGCCAATACACGAAGGAGTTCATGGACGACAACGAACTCGATACCCTCTATCGCCACATCTACTACTCTCTTTCAAGGTGCTAGAAGGCCATCATTCTTGCTTCGGCCACCTATGACCCCAGTCGCTCTAAGGCATCAGCCCTCTCCCAATCCCTGAGGTACTTACAGACCATCTTGGCCCACACTCTGACAGGGCGGCGAGAGAGCACCAGCGTCGTCAACACACACGATGCCTACTTTTTATGGAGTATGGCAAACGGGCACGTTTTTAACCTTGCTTATTTCATTGCCCTTGCCATTCGCCATCAGACAGAGTGGCATAGGACAGGAGTCATCTCCATTGGCCCCTATGTGACTCGACTGGCACGGTACTTCGGGCTCCTCAACACAGCAGCACAGTCATCCTCCCTCATTCTCATTGGTCAAATGTCCCCACAGGACGTCTCGAGTATGTTACATATGAGGATGGTCAAGCGAAGATGTGGAACCGACCCTCCTCAATACCGCCTCGTCCGGTCCACCGAGGAGGAGTACCCAGAGGACATAACTGATGATGTACCTCCATGTCATGACGACCCACCGTCTCAATCACCACCCATCCATCGTCCAGTTTATGCGGCGGCTTCATACTCTGACATCTCTGAGCGCCTTACTCGATTTGAGCAGCAGTGTGTTCAGCGCTTTGATCACATTGATGCTACTCTACATCAGATTTGTCAGTACCTACACATCTCATCACCACCACCACCTTGCGCACCATCCAGCAATGACGATGTTTAAAGACTTTTTATTTTTTATTTTTATTTTTAGTTTTATCTTTATTTATCTTCTTTAAGTACTTTTTATTTTATTTTCCTTTATTATTATTTCATTTTTAGGTTTTATAATTTTTATTGAACAATTTATAGTTTCGGCTACTTCATTACGAGTAATTATGCTTCTCTATATTTCCTAAAGAGTTCTTGATTTTATCACAGTTATAAAGAGCTCCAAAACATATCATCACTTAGGAACTTGAAACTCCGCTGGAAAAGGTTCTCCACGACTGCCATGTCCTGCCCGACCACCATGATAACCTCTTCGCTGGACACTATGGTTGTGGAACCCAACCTCTACCACTACCGGAGTATCCCCCTCCAATCTTATCATTGCCTTGACTGATTATTCTCCATATCTCCAATTCAAGGATCCCATTCAACATTCAGGAAGTTTCACTTCTCTCCCTCTCCCCTCTGATATTATCTTTATATCACTATTATTTGACTTTGTACATTAAGGACAATGTACATCATAAGTGTGGGGGGGATATTTATATCATTATCAGAAAAAATCCCTGAATTTTGTCTTGTTCTAAAATAATCTTCTCATATCATTATTAGAATGAATTTTGATTAATTTATGATTTTTATTGATATGTCTTGAATTAAAACATAGGCATTCATGCATTGATGGTTTAAACTTTAAGGAATTAGAGAATCAAGCATGTAAGTTGATTTTTGAGTTTTAAAAATTTTTAGGTTGTTTCCCCAAGTTTAGGTATTATCTTGAGTTGAAATTCACAGATTTAACATCAAAAAGCCATAATTTTTTGTGAGATCTTGAGCCTTTAGAGCATATTTTATTTCTTTCATGCTCACTTTTACTATGAGTGCGTCAGTATTGATTTGTTATTCTAGAACTTACTTGATTATTCATGTCAAGACCACACCATTTGATTTTATATGTCGAGATGATAAAGGCACTTAGGTTTAACCCACTTACTCCACAAAAGCCTACCTTCATAATTAACCCTTAGTGAACCCCTTTGAGCCTAACAAACCATTCATTGATTTTCCTTCAATACTAACCCATAACCCATTATTGTTGAAATCCCCTAAATTAAATTAATCATTATTTTTTTAGAGATTTGATTTGAATAAATTACTTAGCTATGTTTTATTTTTGATAATTAACCTATGTTATTTGACTTGCTCTCAAAAAAATTACAATACATACATATAATAGTGGTAATTCATTGTTTTTGAGCTTAAGTGTTCAATTCCATATTTTGAGATGAAGCTCACATGTATTCAAGTGATGACTAGTTACTTTTCTAGTTAGGTAATTTTTCAATTCAATCTTGATCCTAACCTTTTCTTCAGCTTGTGACTACACCCCCTAGCCAAAGCCACGTTACAAACCTCTAAAGACCTTTTTGATTGATGTATCATCTCAATCTATAGTAGTGGATTTTGATTTTCACGCAAGCTTATGGTAATAACTTTTCATATTGACTAATGAATGCTTCATTTGTTATCCTTAAACACTTCGAGTGATTTGAGTAAAATCCTTTGTGAGAATGTTAAAACTCTGTGATATTTTGAATAAAAGGTAATCACTTAGATGAGGGGAGACACCTATGTTTTCATCACAAAAGGCTCAACTTGGAATGTTTGAACCTTTGATATTCTTCTAGTTGAATTCTAAATGTATGATTACTTATAGATTATTTTGAGATATTATTGATGAAAATTATAAGTTAAGAAGAATTTATTTTGATTGTGAGTTGAGGATTTTGCTTGAGGACAAGCAAATGCTTAAGTGTGGGGGTATGTGATAAACCATAAATTATACATATTTTTATCCCATGCTTAGCACATTTTTAGATGAATTATCCTTAGATTTCGATGCTTCTAATCCTTATTTTCATGTTTTATACTTAGATGAGCATAGGAGAGTAAAAAAAGCAAGAAACGGGCCAAAAACGAAGAAAATGGGCCAACATGGGAAATCAACACGGCCTAGACTTCCTCACATGGATAGATCACATGCCCATGTCTGTGCAGTAGAATCGAGCACGGCTTACACGGGTAGACCACACGCCCGTGTCTATTTAACAGCCTTGAAGAAGGATTGGAGAAATCGCACATGGGCGTGTCTCTGTCGAGCCCAAGTTCAGTCCTATTCGAAAAAGGCCACTCTTGAGGGCTTTTAGGCATTCTAAAGCCTATTTAAACACCTGAGGAGGCACTTAGAAGAGACATACAGAGTAGGAGGCAAGAAATTACTCAATGAAAGCTGATTGATCCATCTCAGAAGCCAGATTCATCATCAAGACTGAAGATCTCTCTTCAATTTCCTTCAGGAGTTTTGGGTTTTCTTTATGTTTTGTTATCATTATTCATTTGAGATGTTTTCTTTCATAACTATGAACTAAACCCCCTAAATACCTAAGGGGAATGAAACCTAAGATGGATCTTGTTATTATTATCTGAATTGTATGATAAAATTTGACTTGTTCTTAATTATGTGTTCTTAATTCTTTTTCTAATATTCTAGGATATTGATTCAAGTGGATGCGCTTATTCAAAGGAGTAAAATTCCCTGTCTAATAGTAAATTTGTCATAATTAAGCGGAGTTGATTTCACGCCTAGAGATAGGGTGATAAGATTTTGCTGGATTAGGGTGAAACCTAATAAGGGAGTTCATAGATCGAGTTAATGCAACACAAATGTGTTAATTAGAAAGAGATTTAAATTAATCAACCTAGGGTTAGATGTTATTAGTCTCGAGAGAGATAAAATATAACTTAGGGATTTTTACGGATCAAGTCAAGTGAATAAATCGTCTGATTCAAAGTCAAAAAACAAGTGAAGTCTAGGTGGATTTTTCCTTAGGTATTGTCATAATCAATTGAGTTTTCGCAAAAGCTTTTCCCCAATTTTCTCTCTGTGCACCCTTAGTTTAGTTAATTAGTTTAGATGAACAAATCCCTTAATTTTTAGGCTAGATAATAAAAAGAAAGTAATTACTAGTACTCTTGGTTCCTTTGGGTTCGACAATCCGGTCTTGCTAAAGCTATATTGTTGTTCGATAGGTACACTTGCCTTAAGAACGATCCATTATAATTTATAAAACTTATTGAACGTATCATATATCACATCATATCATGATCAACTTCCTTGGTGGTTAATGTTTGTTTTTATTTTTTATTTCTGCCTTTCTCCTCGGCTTCTTTCTCTTTGTTTTGATTCATTCTCTTCAAATTATCTTTTATTTTTGCTATCTTGTATTAAATTGATGTTGTACAAGGTCTAACTTCTCCTTCTTGATTTAATTCGTTTGTCGATAAGTTTCAAATTGAGGTTTTGTCTCAAAAATTTTTTGACGAAGCTTCAATTTTGGGGTTTTTTTTAGTTATTTGATTGTGAATTAATCATTTGTTTGGCCAATCGATTGTTGTTTAGGTTTCAGAATCACTATGTTGCTTTTGCATTGAAATCGTATCAGGTGTTTAACAAAAACCTACTTTTTCTGTGAATTGTGAACGTCAAAAAACATGGTTGTCGACTCCACACAACCATGTGCCCTACTGTGTGGTAGGTCATGTGAGCCAGACGAACATGTATCAGGCCGTGTGACAGGCCGTATAGCTCACTATTTTAGATTTAGGGTCACACAAGCTAGAGACATGGGCGTGTGTCCAAGCCATGTAGCTCACTATTTTGGAATCGAAGGCGCACGAGTTAGAGATATGGGCATGTGTCCAGGCCATGTGAGTTATATTTTTGGACTTGGGTTACATGGCCATGTGCCAAGCCATGTAAACCACACAAGCCAAGCTTGTAGGCCGTGTGAAACCACACAGGCGTGTGGGCTTAAAAATTGAATTTCTCCTTAGGTCTGTAAACATTATTCCAATCGAACGTATGCCTTTCGCGGGACTCATATGGTCTGATTTATCCTATAAAATTTGATTTATGGTAGTTGTTGGTGTATAATCTGATGTCTGTACGTATGTCTAATATGAAATAAGGTAAGTAGGTATGATTTGTTGGCGTATACTGTGCTTTTATTTAGGATGTGTTTAAGATATATGAATTGTCCAGGTACGTTCTATACTCTGTTAATTTTGATGGCACGTCTTTGTGTACCTTGTTGATGTGATATTTGAATATGTTAATTCGTTTAATATTGATTCTGATATATAACCATACATTTAATTTCATGGAAAATCTAATATGATTCATTGACATATGAGAAATTTGTTTTGCATAGCATGGATTATCATGCCTTTTGTTCTGTTATTATACGATAGCATGTCATACATGCTCATCACTCTAATTTCGAATATACATTCCATGATAAATTGCATGAGGTTGGGATAATGTGAACGGAAGAAGTTTCTGGTAGTTTAATGATCTGCATTATCTGGTGGTTTATCCACAATACTATTTGGCAGCTTGTCTACAATTCTGGTGGCACTACCTACAATCATCTGTTGGTGTGATTTGGTTGGATATGTTCTGGGGAAACTCTATTTTAGTGTATAACGAAGTTGGGTAGGGTGCTTTCTAATAAATCTGTATTCTGATTTTTTAATAACACAGTATTGGCATAAACATACATCCTCCATTAGGTTATACAATCGTTATGAAAATCACTGTGATACGCTGATTAGTTCCATTATGGTTATATGATGTTATGAAATTCTCTACATTACTCTGTTTTGTATATTGTGAGTGTTTGATCTCTATTTAAGTTTTGTTATACACTAAGATTTATAGCTCACCCTTTTGTTTTATCTCTATCTATTCAGATCAACATCTGATTTAGGACTGGACGATGTGTGGGAGCTCAGATTATTTTCATACTTAATGTAAATATGGAAAATTTTGAAATTAACTATTTTGATCTTTTGGGTTTGTAATCTGTTCCTGAACTCATTTTAGGTTTTTCTTAATTCATCTATAATTTACATTTTCTAAGACGGGAACTGCAAAATCACATAAGTTGACAAAACAAATTTCAATTTTAAAAAATAAAACTCTGAAAAAGGTTTTCCGTTGCAAATTTAGGAATTTCTTAAGTGTTTTCTGAAAAAGAACAAATAATTTTGTAGTGAATGTTTACGAAAGTCGTATTTGCTACCTACTTACCGAAATCAATTTTCCAAACAAGTTGATGTAATTTCTTTGGATTCGGTCATAACTTCTAGGCTGGGTTTGGGGTGTTATATTTACCCTTAGTATTGTACTAGCAAAAGAAGGTAGAGTGGTCAAGAAACACTCCAAAGATATACAAAACAACATATGCAATATAGAATAAATGAAAAATGTATCTTAAGGTTTAGCTTACTAAGTTCTTACGAACTTACCAAAGTTATTTCTGTTTTCAGGTCTGTAAAGGAATGTACGCCAAGAGATGATGCCAAGGTTACGTTAAGGAAGTGGCGCGTTAGGCTGTTATGCATACAGAGGAAATCAAGTGGCGTGTCTAATTCTGCGCATAAGTCATTTGAGTAGAAATTCAATATGTTAATAGTTAGAGCCTGTGCCTAAATAAATAAGTAGTACTCCATGATGTACACAGTAGACTAAGAGAGAAAGTAAGAAAGTATGATATTTTATTGATTCGAAATTGTAAGCATACATTGTATTTTGATAAGTAACTCTATAGTAGTCGTAGATAGTAGTTTGTACATAGGCGAAATGTAAATGTACACCAATAAGAAATGTTGTTACACTCATAGAGACATTTACATGAATAAGGAAGAAGAATTTTTCAGCTACATTTGTAAGAAGGACGTAACACTCAAAATTCAGATCCGGTAGGTCAAGTTTGGTCTAAGGCACTACATTACTTCTTTACAAAATGGTCTTGTCAATGTCTAGAACTCTTGATAAATCTAATTGAGTGTTTCTCCTTCTCTTTTAATGAACCTAGTTCATTTCTGGTTAGTTCTTAACTATCTTACTTAGTAGCTTAACTGGTACGGGACCATATTATAGGGCTATCATACTATCGGAGTAACTCATATCCTAGACATCATGTTACTTAGCCATAATTCTCATTCTTCTAACCTTAGTAATCCGACATGGGACCTTCATTCTCTTGTATTAGTTTTTGCAGTCCCTCCACACTATACGCCAGAATACATTTGGGCGAATACTACTCTACCGATCGTACTTTTCTAAGACTATGTGCCAAATCTCGTGTCTACCAACGCTAAGGCATCATAAGCGTGCTCAAGGAACTCATATTCTGTGTAAGTTTCCAACACTACACACCCTCAAAACTTTCTTTTAATATCTTATTACTCATGAACGGTATTCAAACATTAGGGCTTTTTCGGGCGAGATGTTATGGTGGCCACTTCTTTAAGCACTAAATGAAAAATAGTAAGTTCAAAAGACATAATGAGATGATTAAGCAGTTTAGTTTCCCTACGTTTGCAGAACCTGGCTCAGTGAGAAATATGCACTCTCTTCAAAAATTACAAAGTGAACCTGCTCAATCACACACACATTGTGATAATTTTTCACACTATTGTACTTTAAAGACAAAATACTCTCACCATTATGATCACCCCATTGTGATTGTAGTACATAAAACCACAACAGAAGGTTTTACCGTAACGCCCCAATAATCTTAAGTTGGATTGGTTAAATTCTGTCATAGTTGAGTGCTTGGCTTGGTGGCTAGAGGTGTAGGGTGTAAGGTGTGGGTCACAAGTTCGAGTCTTGGTGAAGTTGTTTTGTAGTTTTTGTTAATTGTGGCGTCAGGGGTAGCCTCTGAGTTAAACTCTAAGAGGTGGTTGGATGGAGAGAGTAGTTAGGGGGTAGTGGGTTAATGGTTCATTAGGATTAGATTTTATTTGTTATTATTGTTATTTGTTTTATTTGAAAAATAAAAAATAAATCTGATAAACCCAAAATCCCTCCCCTTTCCATCACGTTGCTTTTTGTTTCCCATCGTCTTATTTTCTTTTCTTTTTTTTCTATTCTTCGCATGAGTTTTGAGAAGAAATTGGCAAATTGTCCATTTGAGTACTTGGTCTGTAGTGCCTTGCTTTCTTTCATTCTTGTTATTCAATTCGGTAAGGGGTGTTCGATTGTTTAGTTTTCTACGTGGTTGATAAAATTGTCTCCCTTTTTTTAAGGTTATAGAATGGTTCTTCTTAAACTTTTATTTTTGTTAAGATGTGGTGGATAAAGTGTAATCGATTGATTGGCTTCTAGGTGGGGTTTGCGAGACAGATGATCTACCGGCAAGTTAGGAGTTGTGTGGCACTGTTCGCTCAAGGGTAAATGTTTCCTATCGATTTGGGGAGTTGTTAAGGGTTGAAAATAGGTTGAGTTGATTGTAACGTTTTTGGGAGTTGGATTTAGTATTGATTTAAGTGAATAATTTGGTGAACTAATTGTCGTTTTTAGGTTTTGGATGACTCGTGGGAGTTTTGGCATTGAAATCGCATCAAGTGTGTAACAAGAAACTTGAAAAATGGCGATCAGCGAAAGCCAAAATTGGGACTTATCAACGTCATACGACCGTGTGCCAGGCCATGTGGTAGGCCGTCAGCGACACACGACCTTGTGCGAGGTGATGTGTGACACACAACCAAGGCCATTTTGTACCGTATTGGCTACACAGACGTGTGTGGGCCAAGTGCCAGGCCATGTGGGCCACACAGGCTAGGCCATTTTGGTCGTGTGGGCCCTCATCGCCAAGCCACACAGACATATAGGCCCAAATTTCAAAAATTTTCCTTAAGGTTGTACATTTTGTCTCGATCAACTCTGGGCTTTTTGTAGGGTCGGCATGTGTGGTATAAACCTTAAAGCATGAAATACGTCACTCTGTTAGATTGATTTCGACGTAAATAACATCTATATGAGTATTATATAGTACGTTATGTATGATTTGTTTTGTTATGTATAAACATGTGTAGTGTCTATTATATGAGCATGCATAACATACTAATTCTGGCATCTGTTATTACTGTTTGTATTTGGTTATGAGGTGTGATATGTGTTATGTGGAGGAAGTATTTTATGTAAGGTGATGTCTCACCAATATACTGGCAGCACTGCTACGATTATTTTGAAAAGTGTCATATGGACACTATATGGTGTGTAGGGCTGGGTAGGTGTTTTATACCCATAAAACTCACCTTTTATTGTTTGCTACTTTCAGGTAATCCTCAGACTTAGGCAGGTCGATGCGACGAGAGCTCGAATATGCCACGATTATGTAAAACATTATGTACATAGTTTGGTTCATTGAAATTTTGGTTATGAGACTTTTGTAATTTTGGGACTTTTTGGACATTTGGGTTTTTTATTTTGATTTGGATTTTAATTTGTGATATCGTCTGATGACGTTTAATAAAATGATTTTCGAAAACAACCGATTTTCTGCAATCAACTATTTTAGAGGAAATAAACTCAAATTTTCAAAATACAACGATTTAAGCACTTCCACTACAAATTATTTGATTTACATGAAAAGATAAACATTTGATGATTTTAACTGATAAGTATAGCAACACGCTTTTTTCCTTAGATAAGTGGACTCTTTTAGTAACAAAAATATACAATGTTTTCAAAATAATAAAGTCAGATTTATACTTTTTCTTTGTAGCATTCTCAAATTCAGCCATAACATCTAGGCCGAGTTTGGAGTGTTATATTTAGTGGTATCAAAGCCAGGTTGCAAAACTGGTGCTATAAATTTTGGGTTCAAAATTTGTAAAAACTGTATTTTCGAGTAAAGTTTATTTTTAAAATTTGAAATGTAATTTTATGGTATACTAAGTCTCCAGCGTCGATCCTGTAAGTACTTCTAACTTAGAAATACTTTAGTTAGAAGACTTTGATATGATTAAAACTGCATTGAGTTAGTTAGAGATTGAAATTTTTGAACATTATGAAACTACTTCTGGTAATTATTTGAAGCATAAGATGCTGCTAATAAATACTAAAATTGATTCATAAAACTTTCTAATGTAGACAAAATTTTAAATACGATGAATACTCGTGAAACGCGTGGTCGTAGTCCTTGTGAGCGCGGCAAGTGCCATAGAGAGACTCGATTTGAGTCATCCTCGATGAGAAGTATGCCTAATCTAGATACGAATGAGATACTGGCTACACCTATGGCTGATACAGGGTCTCAAAACTGCTCAGCTAGGGACGACGCATTGTCTCAAGCAATACTGAGAGTATTGGAGAGGGTCGCTGGACCCCATTCTGGTTTTGGGAACTGTGGGTCATTAAGTGAATGACTTCGATATAATAGTGTTTAGCTATTTAGGGGTGTCACTGGAGTTGTCACGATTGCGGCTGAATACTGGTTGGAGGTCACTGAGAGGATAATGAATAATATTAACTGTACCCTTGAGCAGAAATTAAAGGGTGCAGCATCTCTACTTCGCGATGAGGCATACTAGTGGAGTTTAATGGTTGAGGAGGATACTCAACCAATCGGGTTAACTGAGAATATTTTAAGAGCACATTCCAGAGGAAATATGTGGGGGCAAGTTATGTGGATGCTCGTAGACGCGAGTTCATAAGCCTCACTTAGGGGAATAGAACTGTGGCTGAGTATAAGGCCAAATTTTTTATATTGAGTCTCTACGCTCGTTGGATAGTGGTGACCAAGTATGAGAAATGTGTCTATTTTAAAGATGGTTTAAGAGATTATTTGAGAGTTCTGATAGCTCTACAAAGGGAGTGAGAGTTAGTTGTCTTGGTGGACAAGGCAAATATCGCCGAGGTTAAGCGCATTGAGTGCCAGAATAGAGACCGTGAGAGAAGTAAGAATAAAAGGGATTCGGAGCCCTTTAGTTCTGTTTAAAAGCCTAAGAAACGAGCCAGATCTAATAGGATTTCTAGAGTTAGAGTTCCAATTACTCTTACCGTGGCTCTGTCATGTAGTAATTCTGTTAAACGCTATCCAGACAAGTGTTTGAGGAGATTGAGAGAGTGTTTACGATGTGAATCAATAGAACACCGTATTAAAGATTGCTCACAGCATTCTAATCAGATGCAAGCTCTAGGTTCGTGTTTTATTCAGCCTCAGAGGATAGTTCAGTAGCCACCTAGAGGCCGTGGTCCGACCAGGGTTGGTAATGGTATGGGTAGAGGACAAAGAGCATCAGGCAAAAGTACTAATCAGACTGAGGCGAGGCAAGCTGCATTGGTTTATGCTGCTCGGCGTCGCGAGGTCAGAGATGTCGCTGATGTGATTACGAGTACGTTTTTTTATTTGATACCCCTTATTTTGCACTGATAAACATATGGTCAACACACTCCTATGTAGCTAGTTTTGTTTTTATAAACTTGAATATTCCTGTTGAGAGCACTTCTGGTGATATTTCTATATTAAGTCTGTTGGGTCAATCTTTTTGGGTGAATAAACTATATAGAAATATATTGTTGGATGTACAATGGGTTGTGTTTCTGGCTAATTTGACGGAGCTATTGTTCGGGTTGTGTTTTTGGCTAATTTGATGGAACTATCGTTCGAAAAATTTGATCTGATTTTGGAAATGGACTGGCTTGTGAAGCATTAAGTTAGTTTGGATTGTACGACTAAGAGGGTAGTTTTGAGATCTGAGAATAATGTGGAGATGGTTATGATCGGTAAGCGTTGGGATTACTTATCCAATGTGATCTCAGCTCTTATGGCCGAAAAACTAGTTCATAAAGGATGTGAAGCGTATTTGGCTTTTGTAAGTGATTCAGCTTCTATGGACTCTTTTGTTGGGAACATCTGAACAGTTAAAGAATGTTTTGGATTTTTTTTCAAGGAATTATCGGGTTTGCCTCCTAATTGGGAAGTTGAGTTCGGTATCAAGCTTCTGCTGGGTACAATTTTAGTGTCCATTACTCTTTATCGCATGGTACCGAAGGAGCTTAAAAGGCTCAACTTCAAGAATTCTTTGATTGTGGGTTCATCCATCCTAATGTGTCTCTATGAGGGGGCACCGGTTTCTTTTGTAAATAAAAAAGATAGTACCATGAGAATGTGTATCAACTACCGTCATTTGAACAAGTTAATGGTGAAAAACAAGTACCCACTTTCGAGGATCGATGACCTGTTTGATTAGTTTCGTGGGGCTTCTGTGTTTTCTAAAATAGATCTCCGTTCTAGGTATCATCAGCTTAAGGTTAAAGAAGTTAATGTTCATAAGACTGTTTTTCAAACTCGTTATGGGCACTATGAGTTCCTAGTCATGCCCTTTGGTTTGACGAATGCTCTGGCTACATTCATAGATCTGATGAACTGGGTTTTCCAACCGCACTTGGATCAATTCTTCGTAGTCTTTATCGATGACATTTTGGTGTACTCTAAGACTGAAGATGATCATAATGAGCATATTAGAGTAGTCCTTCAGTAACTACGTGAACAATAGCTCTACACTAAGTTGAGCAAGTGTGAATTTTGGTTAAAAGAAGTAACTTTTCTGGGGCATGTGGTTTTTGCGTAGGGAATCCGAGTTGATCTTAGAAAGATAGATGTTGTACTAAAATGGAAAGAGTTTAGGAATGTTTTTGAGATCCATATTTTTCTGGACTTTGCGGGCTATTATCGGAGGTTTGTCGAGGGTTTCTTGTTAATTACAGCTTCTCTAACTAAGCTATTGTGTAAGAATGCCCTTTTCATTTTGATTGATGAACAACAATCAAGCTTTAAAAAGCTTAAATCTATTTTGACTCATGCTCCTATTCTAATATAGCCTGAATCTAGTAAGGAGTTTGTGGTATATAGTGATGCGTCGTATGTTGATTTGGGTTGTGCTCTGGTGCAAGATGGTAACGTTGTGGCTTGTGCATCCCGATAGCTTAAGTCACATGAGGGGAATTATCTGACGCACAATCTTGAGTTAGTTGCCCTTTTTTTTTCCTTAAAGATCTAGAAGCACTATCTGTATGATGAGAGGTGTATCATCTACACCAATATAGGAGCCTCAAGTACCTCCTTACCCAATTAGAGTTGAAATTTAAGTAGAGTATATGGATTGAACTACTCAGAGATTACGACTGCATTATAGAGTATCATCCCGGTAAAGCTAATTTGGTAACCGGCGCTCTTAGTTGTAGGGCTATGTCTGATTTGAGGGTAATGTTTGCTCACCTAAGTCTGTTTGATGATAGGAATCTGTTAGCTAAGTTGCAAGTTAAGCCGACTTGGATAGATCAGATTCGGGATAAGCAGTTCGGGGATGATTCTTTGATTCTACATTTTTCAAGTAGAGATGGTAGTACTTCAAATTTTGGGTTGAATAGTGACAGGATTCTGTGTTTCCAAGAACGAGTTTGTGCGCCTAAAGATTCTAATTTGATATAGTTTATTCTGAGGAAGGCACATAGTAGCCCTTATGTTATGCATCCCGGTGGAAATAAAATGTATTGGAATCTTTGTGAACTATATAACAGACTATGTTTCTCATTGCCTAACATGCCAACAAGTTAAGGCTGAGCACCAGTTACCTTCAAGTTTGCTTCAACCTATTAAGATTCCCATGTAGAAATAGAAACGTGTGACTATGAACTTTGTTAATGGGTTGCCCTTAACACCTACTAAGAAGGATTCTATATAGGTCATCATGGATCAATTGACCAAGTCTGTCCAATTTATACTTATTCGGACAGATTATTCTCTTCAGAAGTTGGCCAAGCTATACATTTCTGAGATTGTGAGACTTCATGGGGTTTCAGTTTCGATTATTTCAGATAAAGATCCTCGCTTTACTTTCAGGTTTTAGAAAAAACTTCATGAGGCTCTGGGTTCGAGGTTGGACTTCCGTACTGCGTTCCATCCTCAAATAGATGGTCAATTTGAGAGGGTGATTCAGATACTGGAGGATATGCTTCGAAGTTGTGTGATTGATTTCAGAGGTAGTTAGGAGAATTTTCTACCATTAGCCGAGTTCGCCTACAATAACAGTTTTCTGTCCAATATTCAAATGGCACCTTACGAGGCTCTGTATGGTCGTAAGTGTTTTACTCCTTTTTTGCTGGACTGAGTTGGGTGAGCAACGGGTTTTGGGTCCTAAATTAATTTCTGAGACTGAAGATAAAGTTAGACTAATTCAGGATTGTCTTAAGACGACTTTTGATAGACAGAAGTCCTATGCAGACCTAAAAAAGAGGGACATTGAGTACTCCGTGGGTGATTTCATATTTCTTAAGGTATCTTCATGGAAAAAGGTTCTACGGTTTGGACGTAAGGGCAAGTTGAACCCTAGGTTCATTGGGCCATATCAGATTCTGAAGTGTGTAGGATGGTTGCTTGTAAGCTAGAGATACCTCCAGAGTTAGACCGTAGTCATGATGTGTTTCACATCTCCATGTTGAGGTAGTATCGGTCTAATCCATCTCATGTTGTTTCTATTGAGGAGATTGAGGTTTGACCAGACTGAGTCAGTTCAGATTCTGGATCGAGACATTAATGTTTTAAGGAGGAAATCTATTACGTTAGTGAAGGTTCTGTGGCATAATCATGACACTAAGGAAGCCACGTGGAAGCTTCAAGATGCATTTCGTCAACAGTATTCGTATTTGTTTGAATCAGGTAAATTTCGAGGCTGAAATTTCTTTTAGGGGCTAGTGTTGTAACGCCTCTATAATTTTAAGTTGGATTGGTTAAACTCTATCATATTTGAGTGCTTGGTTTGGTAGCTAGAAGTGTAGGGTGTAAGTTGTGGGCCGTAGGTTCGATTCTTGGTGAAGTAGTTCTGTAGTTTTTGTTAATTGTGGCGTCAGAGGTAGTGTTTGAGTTAAACTCTAAGAAGTGGTTGGATAGAGAGAGGAGTTAGGGGGTAGTGGTTTAGTGGTTTAGTGGTTGATTAGGATTAGATTTTATTTGTTATTTTTAATATTTGTTTTATTTGAAATAATAATAATAAATATGATAAACCCAAAATCTGTCCCCTTTCCCTCACGTTGCTTTTTTTTTCCCATAGTCTTATTTTTTTTTCTTTTTCTATTCTTTGCGTGAGTTTTGAGAAGAAATTGGCAAATTGTCCGTTTGCATACTTTGCTGTAGTGCCTTTCTTTCTTTAATTCTTGTTATTCAATTTTGTAAGGGGTGTTCGATTGTTTAGTTTTCTATGTGGTTGGTAAAATTGTCTCCCTTTTTTAGGGTTATGGAATGGTTCTTCTTAAACTTTCGTTTTTGTTAAGATGTGGTGGATAAAGTGTAATCGATTGATTGACTTTTAGGTGAGTTCGCGAGACAGACAACTTTCAGCAAGTTAGGAATTGTGTGGCGCTATTCATTCAAGGGTACATGTTTCCTATCAATTTGGGGAGTTGTTAAGGGTTGAAAATAGGTTAAGTTGATTGTAACGTTTTTGCGAGCCGATTTTGGTATTGATTTAAGTGACTAATTTGGTGAACTAATGGTCGTTTTCAAGTTTTAGACGACTCGTAGGAGTTTTGGCATCGAAATCGCATCAGATGTGTAACGAGAAACTCAAAAAATGGCAATAGACGACAGCTGAAATTAGGGCCTATCGATGCCACACGACCGTGTGTGACATACAGCCGTGGTCAAGGCCAAGGCCATTTTGCGCCATGTGGGCCACACGGGCTAGGCCATTTAGGCATGTGGGCCCACACAAGCATGTGCAGCCAAATTTTAGAATTTTTCCCTAATGTTGTACATGTTTTATCAATAGACTGTGGGCTTTCTGTATGGTCAGTATGTGTGGTATAAACCTTAAAGCATGAAATCTATCACTCTATTAGATTTAATTCGACATAAATAACATCTATATGAGTATTATGTAATACGGTATGTATGATCTGTTTTGTTACGTATAAGCATGTGTAATATCTATTATATAAGCATACATGACATATTAATTCTAGTATCTATTATCACTGTCTATATTTGGTTATGGGGCAAGATATGTGTTATGTGGAGGAAGTATTTTGTGTGAGGCAATGTCTTACCAATATACTGGCAGAACTGCTGCGATTATTCTGAAAAGTGTCGTATGGACATTATGTGGTATGTAGGGTTGGGTGGGTGTTTTATACCTTACATGGTGTGTTAGGATGGTCGGAGTTGGTATGTAGAGGATGAGGGTAGGACTATGCATATTTGTATCTGTTTAATTATGTTATGAATCTGATTCTGTAAAAGATTTATATATATGCATCTGTTCTATCATGTGATTGAATCTGAATTTATGTTTCTGTTGAGTTACGCACTGAGTTTATAAAACTCACATTCTGTTGTCTGTTACTTTTCAGTAATCCTTAGACTTAGGCAGGTTGGTGCGACGGGAGCTCGGATATGCCACGATTGCGTAAAACATTATTTACATAATTTGCTTAATTGAAATTTTGGTTATGAGAGTTTTGTAATTTTGGGACTTTCTTGTCATTTAGGTTTTTAATTTTGATTTGGATTTTAATTTGGGATATCTTGCGATGACGTTTGATAAAACGATTTTTGAAAACAACTGATTTTCTACAATCAACTATTTTAAAGGAAATAAACTCAGATTTTCAAAATACAACGATTTAAGCACTTCCGCTGCAAATTATTTGATTTACTTGAAAAGATAAACAGTTGACGGTTTTAACTGATAAGTATAACAACACGTTTTTTTTTCCTTAAATAAGTGAACTCTTTTAGTAACAAAAATATATGATGTTTCCAAAATGATAAGGTCGGATTTATACTTTTTATTTTGGTGTAATTTATAATGGTTCTGTTAAATTGTAACGAAATTTGTCCTATTTTACAAAAAATAAAAAGTTGAGGCTAATTAAAGAAAAAAAAAAGAGAGTAGGAGTCAAATAGCTGAAAGTTGTATATACTACAAGTAAAATTTGTGATTATACTTGGTTTTTAAATAGAGTTAACGGAAAAAGTTATCTAAAATATTAAGGATAAGGAAATGGGAAAATAAAATGAGCGGTTTTCAATAAATAAAAATGAGTTTTGATAGGGATAATCCTTTTACCATATTTGACACATATGACTGGATTGTATTCATGATTGATGTTGGTTAATAAATTTTTTTGAAATATATGAAAAAAAATAAAAACTAAACTAAATTCATATCATCCATTAGTGTACACTATTCTTCAAAAATCAGGACCTTTGAAGTAATTTTTTAGGTGTATCATCTTCTTTAACAAATTCCATTAAAAGAAACAAGAGCATGTGGCCTACGGTGCTGCCATTGTTTTCAAAATGATTATTTATCCGTTTATGAAGAAAAATAAAGTTCATTGTTCCCAGCCATGGGCGCAGCAGCCCACACAATTCATGCGCCAAATATCCCATCCGTCATTCTACCTTCAAAATGGACCCACACTACTCTTTGCCTCTTCCTCCATTTCTTATCCATTCTCATTGACAAATGGATGATCTCACCGAGGATAAAGCAGCATGGTGAACTTTTTCACTCTCCCCTTTCAAACATTTTCTATAATTTTTGAAATTTAGCAGTTTTCTTTTATCAGTTTTGGATTTCGTTCAAATGTAAAGACATGAAACTTTAAAATTATATTCTATTATTATAATTTTAAAATATATATATAAATTTGAAGATTAAATTGAATTTTTATTTCCATACTTCAAAACTATTATGGAAAAAAATCAAAGATAATTTAAAAAAGGACTCACTCTGCTGTTCGTCTCTTCCTTAGTTTCTTCTCATGGACAAATAGATAATCTCACTCAAGGATAAATGCAACATTTACTTGCTAAATTGGGTTTTTTTTATAATTTATTTCTATCCATATTAATTTTTAAATTTAGATATTTTCTCAATTTCATTCTTAGATTTGAATTTTTAGAATGTGCCAATTTTTCTTTTGAACTTAAAAGAGATAACCTTATAAACATTTGCTTTTTGTTTTTGTTTTTGTTTTATTATTTATGAGATGACGTTGCTTTTACCTTCGAAGGTAGAGATTTGGGGTGACAGATTTGATAACAAATTGCAATTTTTCGTTATTTTGCATTTAAATCAATATAATTCCAAGTTAATTCATAAGAATTTCTAATTTAAATTATTTTTAAATAAAATTAAATAATTTCGGTTCTCTAATTTCTTTTAATATTCAAATTCTTAGATTTAACTCCTATTGAATATTAGTTATGACGTTTTTATTGGGTTTACTTTACCAAGTCTATCTATGTTTGTCAAATACTCAATCCCTTATTGACGACACGATAACTCCGCGCCAACCTTAGAATTTTGATCAACTTAGACTAAAATTAATTATCTAAGCAATAAAATTAAATCGACAAATGATTAAATATAATTGTAAAGTACACTAAATTTTTAAAGAGAAAATTTAAATTTTAACTTTAAAAATAACATTATTAACAAGCATAATTTTAAACTTTAAATATAAATCATAAAATTTATATAAAAATATTTTTTTAAAAATGGACACTTAAGCAAACAAAAAATTTAGATTTAATTTTGAGTTCGCTACAATCTAACAAATCACCGCCTCATTATTACTTGAAAATAGGCCGAGTAGACAGATCCAATGAACTCCTTATCAATTAATAGGAATTTCATTAATTGGGAATAATAAATTGGGAGATTCAGAGTCAAAATTCAACGATTTTGGTGAAGAAAATGATAGGTCGGACCCTCCACCATGGCAAGGTTCTTTTATTATTATTATTATTATAAATAGTCCATATACATCTTCAAACACACATGACACATGCATGCATGCATGTCCACACCTATGCATCCTGAGTGAGATCTGTAAATGGGAAAGGACACCTACACGTAGATATTGACATGATTGTCATCATGATTCCACTCATCTTGGTTAATTTACTTTTCGAATAAAAATTTAAATATTATAATTTATTTCATATATCTAAAAATCATTAATCTTTCTTTTACTTTTAAGAATATAATTTTTTTTATTTCGAAATTTAAAATTTAGGTTAATTTATTAAATCTATTAATGTGACATTTTAAAATTAACAAAAAACTTTTTTTGATATCCATATAACAAAAATAAATAATATTGTAAAAGATTTGAATTTAACAAAAAATTAACAATGTTAAAAATTCTTAAAAATTCACATAATCATTTTAATTAGAATAAAATATTTCGATTACCTAATGACATTATAAAAATTGATGTACCAAATTATATCAAAATTAAAGTATATAGATCAAATCTCAAATTTAAACCAATTATAGAGATCAAATTGAAATTTAACAATTCTTATTCTCTAAAAGAAGTAGAGGGATTCGAACTAAAATTTATCCATTATGCTTTCATGTACAAAAGAAGCAGAGAAAACAATAGACAGGTGTATATTGTGAAAGGCCTTAGGGCCTTTTATATATACTAGTATAGATATAATCCTGTCTAACAAAATTAATAATTCGAGATAAAAAAAAACATTAAGCCAAAATTTATTAATAATAAAATGAAGCAAAATTAGCAAAAACATAATGAGCCAACGAGCTTACAGCTCAATATTTAACACTAAAATTACAACAAAACAACAAATATGCATGGGAAGAATTTCAACCAAACAGACAACAAAATGCCAATATATAGGGTAAAAGCATTCCATACTCATTGAATAAAAGGATACTTTTACTAAGAAAATATCATTAAAAAAGTTGTGAAATAATAAATTCATTGTTGAGAATCAAATTGCTCAAGTGAAGTGGTGCCTAAGGCAATAGGCACCCCTTTAACAATCAAATGAAAATAGTAAAGATTCATAAAACAAAAAGGCTATTTATGCAATTCGGTTTCTCTACATCTACGAAGTCTAGCTCAGTAAGCAATATACACTATCTTCAACAATTACAAAGTGAACCTACTCAATCACACACCCCGTAATAATTTCCTTCACCCTTATATTTTGAAGATGATAAATCTAAAATATAGAGTTATACACGGTACTTTTTAATTAGTAATTTATGCAAATTCTGAGTAATTGACAACAAAATTTGTAATTTTTATTACAAATTTTACAAGTTGAGTAAAGTTAAGGAACTTAACCATATGCTAATTTTCATATTTTTGCAAATTTAAAGAAGTTTTGTGCAATGGAAGGAAATTAGGGCTTGAAGCTTACCTGGTGAGGCTCAATGTTGTAGCATTTTCACAGCAAAGGGACTTATGTGTTGGGTCAATAAATTACCAGCTCGGGATGCCCCAAATAAAGATTATTGGACTTTTAATTACATCTTAACCCAATTCTTATTTGGGTCATTGAAGCTGGACAGCCTGCCACGAAAAATTGGGCCCAAACCGTCCACTACGGAAGGAAAGAACCTAGACCATTCACAAGGAGGCCCAGATCGTCCATTCTAGGGCAAAGTTGTCACAAGACCTTTTCTCCTCCCTATTTTCTTGAATCAAGGAACCACCAAGAGAGAATATGCGAGACAACAACCACTAGTGGAGAGAATCAAGGGGATGACACCTTCCTCCTCCAAAAATAGCAAATTCAACCCTTTCTCTTCTACTACTCAAGGGTTGGAAACAAAAAGTAGATTTTCAAGAGATTCCCATACTATTTTTAGCATGGGACGTTAGGCGCATCTCCACTAAATAGGGCTTCATATTCGTCATCCGTAAATCATTCAAGAATCCCTCTTCTCTCATTTCATCCTTTCATATCTCATTTTCATTTATGCATTCTCTCTACATTTGAGAGAAAGTTGAGTGAGAAATTCTAGAGTGTTAAATCTCTCAAGGTCGACCACCTAAGGAGTAAATTTGCAACGGAGCAAATGAGAAGAAAAGAGGAAACAACCACAAGTGGCGTTTCGGAGAACCATTGGATTCTACTTGTAGTTTTTTCTTCCCTTTAATCTTTATTTATGTTCTAAGTTGAAAGACATGATTGTAATTTATTCGATTGATTTTATTTAATAATGATGACTTAGTTTTGTTTATGCTAGAATGATGGTGAATTCTTGAATTATGTTGTTCTTAATATTTTTATAATGTTTTGTACCTCAATTATTTATTCATTCAAAGAAAATCATAGACATGTTGCTCATGCATTATAAATGTTTGACTGCATCTGAACTAGTTATTTAATTAGAACCGAATGGTAATTAGTAAACACAATATGTTAAAAAGGAAAGTAGATTAATTTAAGACATGTTAGCTGTAAGATTATTGTAATTATAGAATAATTAACTTGTATAGATTAGGAAATGATTAAATTACTCCTAGATTGTTGGGTTGTTATTACCTATGTATAGGTGTTGTATCACAATTGTAAAGATATAAGAAATAATATTCTTTTCTTATTTCCCATCTAGTTTCTATTTGGTATCAGCGCTGGAAATTTTTTCCTAGCTCCTATAGAACCCTAAAAATATTTTCGGTCGATCTTAGCGATGTCAAAAACTTCATCAAACTCTACTTTCTCATCTGCCCAACAAAAATCTATTAGAAATCATGTTTTCAACTTTGAAACGCATTCTAGTCAAATCACCAATATCAAATTAAATGTTGATATTTTTTTGTAATATCCTGATTTTGGGCCTAGTCGGAATAGTGGTTTCGTGACCACAAAATCCGAGATAGAAATAATTATTTTATGATTATTTTAAGGTCTATGATATGATTGCATGATTGTGTGAAAATTTCGTGAAGAAATTTTATGCATAAAGTACTTAAATTGAAATTAGGGACTAAATCGAATAATTAGCAAAACTTACATTCTAGAAGTTTCTAGTATGAAATTGTTTTGAAATATTAATTAGGAGGTCTTAAATAGAAATTTTACCAATTTATAAGTCTATGGACAAAAATTGGACATGGATGGAATTTTTGGAAAGTTTAGTAGTCAGGGCATTTTGGTCATTTAGGGGTAAAATGAATTAAAATACAAAATTAAAAGCCAATTTTGCTCATCTTCAACCCCATGGCCGAATATAGCAAGGAGAAACCATGGATAGGGTTTTTCAAGCTTCCAATCTCGGTTGTAAGTCCATTCTAGCCTCATTTTTAATGATTTTTACGTTTTGGGAGTCCCGGTAGCTCGATTAAGCTTATGCTAGCAATAATTCAACCTCGGGTTCATATTTGGAAAAATACTCATAGGTGAAATTTGTGTATTTTGGTGTTTTATGATATAATATAAGGTTTTAAATTATGTTAGACAACTTGTACTACTCGGTTTTAAGCGAAAACGAGCAAAAGGGCTTAATCGGTAAAAATACCTAATAGTCATAAGTACATGTTAGAGTGAGAATTTGATGTTGCCATAGAAGGGAAAAATGATCAGCATGTCATAAAACATAAGAAAATAGGCTGAAGTTCAATTTACGAGCTTTGGGGAAAAAGTGTAAATATGTGAAAGTTTAGGGGCAAAATTGTAATTTTTCCAAAATATGAGTTTGGGTCAATTTGAATAATGTGAGTCCTAATTAGACTATATTTTAAATGATAGAGCAAGGAAAACTAAAATTCGGGCTAAAATGGGGAAAATACCAAGTTGTGGACGAAATGGTAAAAGTAGCCATTTTCGCATACGAGGTAAGTTCATGTGTAAATAATGTAGTATAATTGTTATTTTTAAGTTATTGATGTTAATTATATGATATGCTGATTTTTATCATGAAATATATGCTTTGTGGTTATTTTCGAATAAAATGCAAATTATGTGAATTATTTGTTAAATATAAAGTGCTACCAAGTATTGGCTTCGGTATTTTACGGAAGATGGCATGGAGATGTGTTCGAGGAAAATCCCGTTTGAACTTTAAGAATAGATTAGGATACAAGTGACATGTCACTAGGATATTTGGGCATCCGAACTCGTTGAGTTGAGTCCGAGTTCACTTATGGATGCAAATGTCCGAACTCGTTGAGTTGAGTCCGAGTTCGTGAGATGTAACTAGGCATCCGAACTCGTTGAGTTGAGTCCGAGTTCACTCATGGATGCGAATGCCCGAGCTCGTTGAGTTGAGTCCGAGTTCGCTTATCGGCGGGTTACATAGTAGCTTGGCTACATATGTGGCACTTATGTGCAAACTTTCCATGTATCCGAATTATATTCCGATGTGTTCAACGGGTAAAGTTCTACTCAAATGGAGGAATACTCAAGATGAAAGGGACATATTGGTAAGTGTTGTGAAATGGATACTTTGAACAGGTATGTACTTAACCCTCGGGTTGAAAACTCGATATAACAACAATATGGTAAGATGATAAATGAAAATGTGATATGAATGTCTCGGTGATGATTATGCAAATGATGTTTTATGTTTGCTTATATTGTTGTGTTACTTGCTATTTGCATGTGAGCTTACTAAGCATTTATGCTTACTTCCTCCTTTTCATTCCTTGTAGTTTTGACAAGCCAACTCGGAAATCGGGAACGGTCGGAGGCTCGCTCACACTATACGTATACCATCTTGGCATAATGGCTTGTATATTTTGAGTATGGCATGTATAGCATTATAATCATTTTGTATATATGGTCTTATGATATGGTTATTGAGTGGTATGGAAATGCTTGGTAATGATTAGCCATTGGAATGGCTAATCATGATCATATTTGGTGTTATGTATGTCAAATTGCTAGCTAATCCATGGAAACCATGAAATAGGTAAAATTTACCATAAAATAGATTCAGACAGCAGTAGTGACGTGAATTTGAAAAATCACTAAAAATAGTAGAAATGGAATTGAATAATGAATAAGTTATGGAATCGAAGCTTGATGAGTCTATTTTCATATGGAAGAAGCAAAATAGGTATATGAGCTATATTTTATGAGATGTTTAAATTTTTGTGAAACAGGGCCAGAGCAATTTCTGGATTCCCTATTCTGACTTTGGAAATTCACCATAAATTTTAAAAAGATAATTAGAAGTCATGCTTTATATGTACAGATTTCTTATTGATTCTAGTTTTATTAGAGACAAACTACATAGTCATTGAAGCTCTGTACAGGGAGATATCTGATTCGTAATACACAGAGGTCAGAGTAGTCGAACCCTGAAATAGGGGAGACTTTAACTAATAAACTGTACTAATTGGCCCGAGAAAAAATTCTAGAAAAAAATTAGTAGATAGATATATGAGTCTAGTTTCAGGAAAAATTTACCGAATTTGATTTTTAGTTTCGAAACTCGAGATATGATTTTTAAAGCGACTGTGATGCAGTTAGCCAGCTTGTTTGGAAATTTTAAAATGAATTGTATGAGCTGTTTAAGTAATGAATTAAGTCCGTTAACACCTCGTGTTCGACTCCGGAAACGGTCTCGGGTACGAGGCGTTACATTTTTTGTGTCCGAATGTTTATCTACAGGCAAGGAAAGATTGTCTACCTGATAGGAGATAAGGAAGCACTAGCAAAGCAGGACCCTTCTAATGTTATTTGGGATGCTGAAAATTTTATGGTTATGACATGGCTTATAAATTCCATGAAGGAAGATACCAATTCCAACTATATGTGTTATTCTACAGCCAAAGAACTCTGGGATAATGTTAATAAGATGTATTCTAATTTGGGAAAGCAGTCCCAAATTTATGAGTTAACTATAAAACTTGGAGAGATTCGTCAAGGAGAGGACAACGTCACCAAGTATTTCAATTCATTGAAAAGATTATGGTAAGATTTGGATTTGTTTAATGATTATGAATGGAAGTCTCTAGAAGATTGCAAAAGATCATTGCATTTACAAATTTTTGGCTAGATTAAATGTTGAATTTCATGAAGTAAAGGGAGAATTATAGGTCGGCAAGCCTCTATCTCCCATTCGTGAACTATTTGCAAAAATTAGAAGAGAAAAAAGTCGCAGAAATGTGATGCTTGGAAAAAAAGAGACTGTTGTACCACTTGGGAGTTCAGCCTTAATGGTTTCTGGTGCCAATAAAGCCCAACTGAGGTGGCAAGGACAAAAGTCTCAAGTGTGGTGTGATTTTTGCAAAAAAAAAAACACGCCATACTCGAGAAACCTATTAGAAAATTCATGGCAAACCAACAAATTGAAAGAGTAAAATTAGAATGAAACAACACCTAAGCAAACCTCTTAACAACATATAAAAAGGATAAATTAGCATTGTCAAATACCCAAATTTTGACATTATTAAACTTACACTACTTCAGCACTTATCCTATAAATAGGAAAATTGCAAAAATTTGACACACCAAGATCAAGCTTCCACTTAATATGCATAGAAAGAATTTCAACCAAACAGACAATAAAATGCCAATATCTAGGGCAAAAGCATTCCTTACCTATTAAATAAAAAGATACTTTTACAAAGAAAATATCATTATGGAATAGTTGTGAAAAAACAAAATCGTTGTCGAGAATCAAATTGTTCTAGTGAAGTGTTGCCTAAGGAAATAGGTACTCCATTAACCACCAAATGAAAATAGTAAAGAAACAAAAAACAACAAGGTTGTTTACGCAAATCGATTTCCCTAAATTTGTTAACTCTAGCTCAGTAAGTAATATACACTATCTTCAACAATTACAAAGTGAACCTACTCAATCACACACCCCATGATAATTTCTTTCACCCTTATATTATAAAGAAGATAAGTCTAAAATATAGAGTTATCTACAGTACTTTTTAACTAGTAATTCATGCAAATTATGAGTAATTGGCAACAAAATCTATTGCTTTTATTACAAATTTGTCAATTCGAACAATGTTAAGGGAAAAAAATTATATTTTTACTTAACTACATGTTAATTTTACATATTTTTGCAAATTTGAAACAGTTTTGTGCATTAGAAGGAAATTAGGGCTTAAAGCATACCTGTTGAGGCTCAATGTTGCAACATTTTCACAGCAAAGGGATTTATGTGTTGGGCTGATAAATTATCAGCTTGGGATGCCCAAAATAAAGATTATTGGACTTCTAATTTCATCTTAACCCAGATCTTATTTGGGTCATTGAAGCTAGATAGCCTCTTGTAAAAAACTAGGCCTAAACCATCCAGTAAAGAAGAAAAGAGCCCAGACCATGCACAAAGAGGCCTAAACCATCCATCCAAGGGTAAAATCATCACAAGACCCTTTCTCTTCCCTTCTTCCTTAAATCAAGGAACCACCAAGAAAGAATAAGGAGGATGGCAACCACGAGTGGAGAGAATCAAGTGGACGAATATTCCTACTCCAAAAATAGAAAATTCAACCCCTTCTCTTCCACTATTCAAAGGTCAGCCACATAAGGGAGATTTTCAAGGGATTCCCATACTATTTTAACATAGGACGTTAGGGGCATCTCCACTATAAATATGTAATAGCCCAAATTTCAGCAATGTCGAAAATAGTGGTTCGAGACCACCAAATCTGACAAATGAACTCGTAGATTATATTATTTAATATTTATGAGCCAAATGTAGCTTTTAAAAGATTTTTGAAATAGTAAATTGTGTTTTTATAAAGATTTATTTGGTCAAGAAATTGAAAAAAAAAGTATCGAGAACTCAGTGTTATATACCAAGCCATAAATATTTTTATAAATATTTACGGAGTGGCAATAAGGTAGTATTAAAATTTCGTTAGAAAATTTTGATGTTTGGGTGATTAATTAAATAAAAAGGACTAAATTGAAAAATGTGTAATAGTTGCTAGAAGGATTAAATAGCTCAATTGTCAAATGAGGAAGGACCTAAAGTGAAAATAAGCCCAAAAGAGATATTTTGGGCGGTAATAGCTGAGAAAAATCAGGAAATATGTGAAATAAAGGCAAAATTAGAAAATTGTCAAAATTAGCTTAAAAAAAGGGACCAAATTGGAATATCTAGAATTCTCTTCATTTTTTTCATTTTCATCAGTTGAAAAATAGCCATGAAAGAGGGTTCAAGTTGGTTTTCATACTTTAGCTTCATGTAAGTTTAATTCTTGCTTTCTCTTTGAAATTTCTAAGATTTTGGACTTTTACAATTGGGTCCAACTATTATGTCATTAGTTTTTGATTTCATGGCTAATTTTTAAAGTTTCTATGGATGAGTGCTGGAATCATATGATGAATAAACATAGAATTGAAGTTTTAATTTTGATATATGATGATTTTATCAAGTAAAATTGATGGAAATTAATTTTAGGACCTAATTGTGAAAAAGTTTGGAATTATAATTTAGTGCTGAATTTCTGATCTCTAAGATTATAAAGTAGTTTAAAGTGATAGAATGAAGTATTAATTGAGAAAATTAGCTCAATTGAGAGGTTAATTGAATAGGGATGAAATTGTCACTTATTAAAAGCTTAAAGGCAAAATGGTAGTTAACATCTTGCATAAAACAATTTTGGACAGCAACAGTTGTATAAATTTAAAAAATCACCAAAAATTGTAGAAATCGAATTTGGGGATGAATAAAATATTAAATTAAATATTATTGAGTCTACTTTCTTATAGAAGAAAAGATATAAGCAATGGAATATAAATCATGAGATATAATAAATTTTGTGAGACAATGTCAGAATGATTTTGGTTTCCCCTATTTCGACTTTGGAAAATCATCAAAAATTTAATAAAACTAATTATGGGTTTAAATTTATATTTTTAGAATCCTGAATAAGTCTATTTTCAAGAGAAACAAACAAAAATATTATTTTAGCCCGTAAGAGGAGATAATTAATTTTTAGTGAAGAAGAATCAGGACTGTCAAGCAGCAGAACAAGGGAGACTTTAAAGAATAAACTTTACTTATTGGCTAAACCAAAAATTCTAAAAAATTTATTGTAAGAAGATATGTAAGTCTAGTTTCAGGGAAAGTTAGCGGATCTTAATTTGGAGCTCCACAGCTCAAGTTAAAAATAATTTAGTGGCTATGACATGGATGGACAGCTTTGGAATATAAATAAAAGTAAATAGTGAAATTATAGAAAATGTTACTTATAAGCATGTTATATACATTAAGGATGTAGAATGGAGAAGAGGAGGAGGAAAATATGTGAGTGATTTATGCATAAATTGATCACATGCTCAATTATATTTGGTAAATGTTAAACTTTGTTAAAATGGAAAATGTTATAAATTCATGTTTGAATTAAATGTTATATATGTTAAAGAATAATTTGAATATTTGATATTGCCTAATAAATGAATATCCGATATTGCTTAGTAAATGTCAAGCCAAATATAAAAAATATATATGTTATAAGTAGAACATGTGTGAAAGAATGTGGTAAGTATTTTCATGGTTATTATTGAGCTCATTCACATAAATCTGTCATTTGAAATTGTGATAGATAGGAAGAAATAATGAATGACATGCTTATGTATGGTTATATGTATTTATCTGAAACACAAGAAAATGATGGTTATATATTTGATATATGGAGACATGAGTCTATGATATATGAACATGGAATATATTTTATAAATGTGTTCATTCATAATTATAGAATTGTGTAACTCAAGTGTACTATTTGTATAAAGTTAGTATTTCAAATGATTTGATGAGTAAAGCTCCAATGTGAGATAGTTTGAAATCAAGACAAATTGTTATGAAAGTGTATTTAAAATACATAGATATGATTGTTATAAGTTATGTGAATAAATGATGTGTAAAAGTATATGCATATGAGAAATTTAATGAAAGTTGAGTCCATACATGTTTCTTGATATTCATATGAATTATATGACTAACAATGTGATAAGAATAGGTATTAGGGCTCATGATCAATTTGAATAATTATGCTTTGCATAATTATGTTGAATATAGAGAAGCAGTAAGCTAATTACCATGTTATACGAATTTATTAAATATTACATGTTTACTTTGTTTTACTTTGTTTTACTTTTTCCCTTAATTAATAATGATTCGATAAGCTCCGGTAATGCCTCGTACCCTATTCGGATGACGGATACGGGTAGGGGGTGTTACAAAATAAGGCTTCATATCCCTCATCCCTCAATCATTCAAGCATCTCTCTTCTCTTATTTCATCCTCTCATCTCTCATTTTCATTTCTACATTCTTTCTACATTTGACAAAAAGTTGAGTGAACGATTCTAGAGTATTAAAGATCTCAATGTCAGCCACTTGATAAGTAAATTTGCAATGAAGCAAAGGAGAAGAAAAGAGGAAACAACCATGAGCAATGTTATGGAGAACCACTAGATTTTATTTTGAGTTCTTTCTTCCCAAATTAGAATACATCTTATTAACATTGAAAGACGTGATGCTTTTAGAAATTCTAACGAATAATGCTTTATAATATAATCTTTAGTTTAATATGACATAGACATAAATATTGACTGATAGATAGACATAGGACTTCGACAAAAGCTTATTACTAAAAAATTTTAATTAATAAACAATTAAGTTTCCATGAATTTTTCTGGAACATTTAAACATTGTTGTAAATAAATTAAGTAACATTGTTGTGAATAAATTAAGTTGAGGAGTGTATTTATTCTAACTTACTCAAGTCATACTTGTTAAACCTCGTGATTTACTGCTCTATTTTTCACTTGCATTTTCATTAGCCTTTGCATATTTAGTCGTTTATTTTAGTTAATTAGTTAATTCAAACTTCACAGTTTATTTTTTTTTCACCATGAACTTGCTAGTTTATAATTTCACGATAATTTTGTTTTATATATACAGCCTTTGTAGAGGTGATTCTCTAACTCACTACATTATTACTTGTTGACGACTGTATATACGTGCACATCAGTTGCATATATATAAGCCACGCAATAAGTTTTTGACACTGTTGCCGAGGACTTTGTTTTAGACATTATTTGTGAAATCGAATTTTTTCAATTTGGTTTAAATTCTTTTTTAGTTAAGTTTTCTTTGTTGTGTTTTTTTTTCTCTCAGGTACCAATAATTTATGAACATAGATCGAATCATCAATCTACTGCTTGTTGACCTTGGGATTAAAAGAACCTTCAGAAGAAGAAGGGAATAAGCAGCCTAAAGACAAGCTACGAAAATGGATCCTGAATAAAAAAATTAGAATGAAGGAGATGTTTACAACGCTCATAATCTGATCATTGTTGTTGATGACAGAGACCGAGCCATTCATTAGTATGTTGTGTCTTTATTCAATGAACTCAATCTTGGAATTGTAAGGCCCGAAATTAAGGCCTCTCATTTTGCATTAAAGTTGGTTATGTTCCAAATGTTGCGAACTGTGGGCCAATTTGGTGGAATTCCTACCGAAGATCCTTATATGGACCTCCGCTTATTTATGGAAGTGATTCATTTAAGCTAGTTAGAGTGACTAAAGATGCTTTGAGATTGAAATTATTCCCATACTTGTTGGGAGATACAGCAGGAGCATGATTGAATTCCTTATTGCCTTATTCAACATCAACATGGCAAGAATTGACTGAATAATTCTTGATGAAGTATTTTACATCGAGCAAAAATGCCAAGCTCAAAAATGAAATCACTACATTTTAGCAACTCTACGAAAAATATATCTATGATGCATAAGAGCGATTCAATGAGTTATTGCAAAAATTTCCTCATCATGGCATTCTTCAATGCATTCAGCTGGAGATATTTGACAATAGTCTCAATTCACATACAAGAATAGTGGTAGATGCTTCAATCAATAGAGCTCTTCTTTTGAAACTGTACAACAAAGTATATGAAATTATTGAAAGGATATCAAGAAAAAAAATTAGTGGCTGACCAATCAATCAGCCACAAGAAGAAGAGTGGTTGCAGTTCACGAAGTTGATGCGCTTACGTCTTTGAAAGCCATGTATCCTTTTTGACTTCCATGATTAAGAATATTATTGCTAATGGTTTTAATGCTAACATGTTAGGTCAGCAGCCAAGCCAGTTTGAAAATATCTCATGTGTTTATTGTAGAGAAGGTAACATGTTAAAAAACTGCCCATCAAACCCAGAATCAATCTACTACATGGGTAATCAAAATCAGAATAGAAGTGGTGCAGGACCACAATCAAATTACTACAATCCTTTGCAGCAAAATCATCTAAATTCCTTATAGAGCAATCAAGAGGTTAGTCTTAGAAACTCCTATATGCAATCTTGACCAAACCAATTACTAGGGTTTCCTCAACAAGTTCAGAAACCTCCATCCACTGAACCTCCAAACAACCTTGAGAATTTGTTGATGGCCTACAAGGAAAAGAATGATGCCTTGATCCAAAACCAAGCAGCAACATTGAAAAATTTGGAGAACCAAGTGGGATAGTTAGCCCATGGGATCAGAAGTCAATCCTAAGGTTTTTTACTGAATCACATTGAAAACTCGAGGAATACAAGCAAACAACAGTCTATAGTTGTTACCATTAATAGTAGAAAAGTGTTGGAACCTAGGGTTGTTGAAGTTGAAGACGAGCTTGCTGTTACTCAAAATAAGGAGGAAGTTCAACCAAATTTTAAAATTCCCATGGTACAAAAGTGTGCCCCTGTGAACCTTATCGAAACATGCCTACGATAAACACGAAGACATCATAAGCTCATAAAGTTGTCTGGTTAAGGTTAAAACTCCACCACCACCTTATCCGTAAAGATTCTAGAAGCAAAAGTAAGAGATACAATTTAAGAAATTCTTAGATGTGCTCAAACAGTTAGATATCAATATCCCTCTCATGGAAGCTCTAGAGAAAATGTCAAACTATGTCAAATTCATAAAGGACAATCTCTCTAACAAGAAGAGGTTAGGGGAATTTGAGACAGACATTTTGACAAAAGAATTCAATGCATTCTTGCAAGACAATCTGCCTCCAAAAATGAAGGATTCAGGGAGTTTTACCATATCATGCTACATTGGAGACTCTTATTGCAGATTGGCTTTATGCGACTTGGGAGCAAGTATAATTTGATGCCCATGTTTGTGTTTAAGTGATTGGGTATTGGTGAGGTTAGACTAACAACCGTTACACTTTAACTGGTAGACATATTGATAACAAATCCAAAAGGGAAGATTGAAGATGTTTCAGTACGTGTTGACAAATTTATTTTTCCTATTGAGTTTTTTTCATTTTGGATTTTGGAGATAAAAATGTCCCCATCATTCTCGGAAGGCATTTCTTGGCAACTAGAAAAATGTTGACAGATGTCCAAAAAGAGGAACTCGCCATGCGAGTACATGACAATCAGGTAACCTTTAATTGTATTCAAATCCATGAGGTTTCCTGATATAGGTGAGGAATGTTCTACTACATTTGAGATAAAGTCGTTGGTCCCTATAGGTTGGGGCCTCAATTCAGTATACGATCCATTGGAACATCTGACCCACCAAGTGACAATGAATAAGGTGAAAGTCTGACTTTTTTGGAAACCAGTTCGAAAGAATTCATTGCAAAGTCTCGATTTGAACCATTGGAGTTAGCATTTCTAGTTTTGATTGAAGCTTAGGAATTAGAGTTACCTATGATTTTGAAAAGGCACAAGAAGGACATCGGGTGGCATATTGCAAATACTTGAAGTAACAATTCTTCTTGGTATACACAAAGGAGATTGCTAGAAGTTGATAAAGATGGGACTAGTAAAGATAGAGAAGATCAATCCAAACGCGGGTATTTGATCTAGGGAAACTTAAGTCCCGATGGTTAGGGTCATTTACCACTACAATAATATTTTCCACTATTGAGGACAGTGGAGATTGACTTAATCTCGGGTTTTTGATCCAGGTAAAATTAATCCTTGATGGCCAGGAATTTCTACTATCAATCAAATCTTCATGGATGAAGGAAAGTTTAAGGTAAACAGTCATCGTTTGAAACATTTTTGGAGAAATTAAATTGAGTAGAGTAATACTTCACTCAATTTAATTGATCCATAAGAAATTTTAGGCCTGGTCGTGTAACACCCCTTACCCGTATCCGAGGCCGGGCTAAGGTACGAGGCGTTACCAGACAAACATACAAACATTAAACTAAAATACGAGCCATAAAATTTTATTCATATTTCAAAGCGTTCATTCTCTTACACATAGTCCTTTATTTAAGTCTACGGAGCCCAAAACATACTTTAGAAAGGGTTTGGGACTAAACCGAGAACTTACAAAAATCTTGGAAATTTCATGCTTTAAGGCTCCACACGCCCGTGTCCCAAAGTCGTGTTCCATACACGGCTGAGACACATGGTCGTGTCTCTGCCTGTGTGGAATATACCTAGGCTATTTTCCAAGCTTTGGTCAACCTTGATCTCTTACACACTTATACAAAATCAAAAGCATATAACAAGGTATTCATTTAATGATTAAACATCCTCAATTAAACCACAAACATAGCATTTGTATGTCATCATACATGTGTCTCTCATACTCATTTTACCTTGTTTATTATAGTACCACTTATACATTTATACCAAGATTATCATCTTACCAAATATCTTCAGCTTAATCATCAAGCATTCATATTTAAAGCTAGATCATATCTTTATAAAATACCACGATTCAGATGCGCAGAATAATATGTTTGCCTGAAACATTTCAATTCAATTCCATACCCAACAAGCATTACATTGAGACTAGTCATATATATATACATGTCATGATACATAACATTCTCTTTTTGTTTTCTTATAAACACATATCATTTATTTCATTATATCAATATTTCATATACCATAGTTTCCATGTATTCCACATATATTTATTTTCCTCCTCCTCCTCTCCATTCCACATCCTTAATGTATATAGCATTCTTGTAAGTACGATTTCACAATTTACTAATAAATGTTCACATCAAACTGTCCACACGAGTCATAGTCACTTAATTATTTATAATTCGAGCTACAGAGCTCCAAACTAAGATCCATAAATTTCCCCTGAAACTAGACTCACATATCTTTCCACCATAAAATTTTCATAATTTTTGGTTTAGCCAATTAGTACAGTTTATTCATTAAAATTTCCCCTGTTTCACTTTCTGACAGTTCTGACCTCTCTTCACTAAAAAATAATTATCTCACAGTACAGAACTCGGATAATGTTCTTGTTGATTTATCTTGAAAATAGACTCATTATGTATTTTAAAAATATAATTTTGAGACTCTAATTATTTTTCTCCAAATTTTTGTGATTTTCCAAATTCAGAACAGGGGATCACGTAATCATTCTGAATCAGTCTCACAAAAACATAAATATCTCAAAATATAGAACTCCTTTGCTTTGTATGTTTTTTTATACGAAAATAGACTCATTAAGATTTAATTTGATATCTCATTCAGTCTCTGATTCAATTTATACTATTTTTTGTGATTTTTCAAATTCATGTCACTGCTATTGTCCAAAACAATTTTATTGCTAATTCACTCTTTCACACTTTCTTTGTATTAGCCTCATTTTAACATACATATCACAAATCATTTTCACCACATTTCATACATCACAAGTATAGGCCCATGATCACAAGGTCACCATAAAATCATCCTCATGTATAACTTACTTGTTTATAACCTTACCACATCCTGGTCACTTAATGAACACATCATTCACATAACCAAGTTCCTGCACTTATTCATCACAAAACTCACAAAGCAATACATAGAGAGTCTCCCTTGAACACTTCGGATCAATCCTCGATACTTGGTGGTTTTAGCACATAGCTCCACCCATCATATAGTTCGGCTCTCTTGTACACATGGTGAACACTTAGTACCACCCATGTGACCTAGCCAGTTTATCTCGTAGCTCTCTTGTCTATATGGTGTCCTTCACTTGGAACCACGCATGCGACCTAGCTACATATATCCCGTAGCTCTCTTGTCTACATGGTGTACACATAGTATCACCCATACGACCTAGCTACATCATAATGTCTTGTAGCTCTCTTGTACACATGATGTGCACTCAGCACTATACATGTGACCTAGCTACATACCATCTGTATCATCCAATCTTTCCGAAGGTTCAACCGAGATTTCTCTCTCTTTCCCAACAATTTTACCAATCAAGTAATTATCCACAAACATATTTCTAATATTTTTATAAAATATCATAATACAAGTAATAGTGATGTATTACTTACATATAAACTTACATCTCATTTAATATCAACGCAATAACATTAAATTACACATTGTCTTATTAAAAATCACATGAACTTACAATTTCCCATAATATCCATAATCATAGAAATCACATTTATGTATGATAATTCAATGCACTTCATGTACCATAGACATATTTTTAAATCAATTCATAAACTTGGCACCATCATCATTTAATTTAACATAATTCAATTAATTCACTAAATTTAACTTTCAAATATAAATTACAGCATTATTGTTGTATTATTATCATACCAACTTACATACTTTCAACACCTCGGAGATCATAGTAAATATATCAATTTTACATTGAAACATGCATAAATTAATGCTTATTATACATATGAACTTACCTTGATATTAAAACGGCCATTTTACCAACTTCCTCAATTTTCAATTTTTCTCTCATTCTAATCTCATTTTCCGGGATCTAAAACATCATATTTTACTTATTTAATTAATGTACTATTCAAACAGTCCTTAACTCAAACTTTGGAAAAATTACAATTTTACCCCTAAACTTTTGCATATTTACACTTTTGCCCCTAGGCTCGGGAATTAAACTTCATCCCTTATTCTTATGTTTTATGACATGATGATCACTTTTCCCTTTTATGGCAACATCAAATTCTCACTCTAACATATACTTATGACTATTAGGTATTTTTACCGATTAAGCCCTTTCGCTCGTTTTCACTTAAAACCGAGTAGCACAAGTTGTCTAACATAACTTAAAACCTCATATTGTATCATAAAACACCAGAATACACAAATTTTACCTATGGGTATTTTTCCAAATATGAACCCTAGGTTGAATTATTGCTAGCATAAGCTAAATCAAGTTACCGAGACTCCAAAAACGTAAAGAACTTGAAAAACGGGGTTAGAACGGACTTACAATTGAGCTTGGGAAGCTTGAAAACCCTAGCCATGGAGTCTCCCTTGGTATACACGTCCATGGTGAAGAAGATGAGCAAAATTGGCTTTTAATTTTGTATTTTAATTCATTTTACCCCTAAATGACCAAAATACCCTTACTACTAAACTTTCCAAAAATTCCATCCATGTCCAATTTTTGTCCATAACTTAGAAATTGGTCAAATTGCTATTTAAGACCTCCTAATTAATATTTCAAATCAATTTCATACTAGAAACTTCTAGAATGCAGGTTTTGCAACTTATTCAATTTAGTCCCTAACTTCGAATTAAGCACTTTATGCATAGAATTTCTTCACAAAATTTTCACACAATCATGCAATCATATCATAGACCTCAAAATAATCATAAAATAATTATTTATATCTCAGATTTTGTGGTCCCGAAACCTCTGTTCCAACTAGACCCAATTTTGGGCTATTACAGGTCGGCTGCTAAGTTTAAAGAAAATATTTTTACGAACAGTCTATAATTAAATAATAATAAGACTAATAATAGTAATAAAAAATCCCTAATTAATAAAAAATTAGGTTAATGTTTACCTAAGTAAAATTAGGGTTTACTTTTATATTATTATTATGTTTTCCCTTGTGTTTTTTTTGTTTTGTTTTCTTTTGCTAGTGACTACCAGCGTCCTCTCAAAACCACTGTCACTTTTTCCACTCCACCTTTAGTCGTCACTCGCGCTGCCCAAGGTAGTAACCCACCATGCTAATCGCCACCCATGACAACAATCCACTGCACCACTCGTAATAGCTATAACACCCCAAACCTGGCTGAGTAGGTTCGACCCGAATCCGGCATGCCACATTAACCACCAAAGTGACTTTCCGTTAACTCCTAACCTATCCTCCAACACCCCACTTAATTACAACATGAAATACGCTAAGCTATTACACATTAGCAGAATAAAATTATACATAGTATATAAAACATGCGAGCTTACAAAACAAATAATGGAAAAGTTCACCTGTCAAACAGTAGAAAGACTTAAGGGTTCGCAAACATAACTTTAAACTTGCACACATAAGATGACAAAGGTTCGCCTATCAAGATAACATATGATTTCACAGTAAAACATAAAAGCATGAGTTCGCATAAAATCACATGTTCACACACAATATTGTAGGTTTACTAAATATTAATAGTTTGCAGTAAATAGTATGGTTTGGCAAGTAAATAGACTTCACAAACAAAGGAGTCATGCATACAAGGGTTTTCATAAATACATGGGTTCGCATACCTATATGGACTCGCACAATTTTCCTGAGTTCATTAAGTAGAAAACTATCTCTATTAGGGGTATGCATGTAATTTTTGAGGTTGCAAAAAATAGTACTTTATAAATCTGACTCGCATATTATGACAAAAGGAAATACACGTAAAACTTATGCATGAATAAACATCAAATTGATTCATAATAAAAGATAAAAAAAATTCTTGTGACAGCCCTAAATTGACCCTAGTCGGAAAGCGGTCTCGGGACCACTAGACCGAGTCACCAAATTATTTGAATGTGATAATTATTGCCTAAAATATGTGAATATAAATGTGTGAAAGTTTTAAGCTTCGATTTAGTTAATTGCATGTGAATTTAGTTGATAGGACTTATGTGAGAAAATTTAGAAATGTGCTAGGCAAATGCAAGTGGCCTAATAGTGCATGTAATCAAAGGGGTGGACTTGCATGTCAATTTCCCCCCATTTAAGTACTAGTGGCCGGCCATGACAAGGGATGATGGGCAAAACATGTCATGAAACATGTTGTGTTAATGGAAAAATAAAATAAGAAGCATGGGCAATAAACTAATAAGAAATTGAAGGAAGAAAAAAAAGAAAAAAAATGTGTTCATCATTCTCATGCATGACCGAAAAAAAAAGAACAAAAAGTCTTTCTCATTTTGTTCTTCTTGGCCGATTGTGAAGAGGAAGTAGGGAGGGAGGCATTCGGTCATCCTAGGCTAATAGCAAGGTAAGAAGTTTATATTAGTTCATGAAATTTTGGTTAATCTTGAGTAAGATATCAAACTACTTTTGTAACCCATGTAGAAATTTTGATTTGTGTTATGGACTAGGACTTTCGGCTATGGTATTTGACAATGGTGAATTTTGTTGTTCCATGTTAAATTTAGATGAGCAAAGATAGATGAGTGTTTGAACTATACAAATAATCATATGTGAGCAATGGGTGCTAAAGGGAAAGAAATCGGCTACCTTATTATGTACCAAGGCCGAATGTGTACTTGGTCAAGGAGGGGTTGTTATTGAACATTAGGTCATGTCCCTAGTGAATGGATGAATTGGTAACCATTGTGTATGAAGATTTGCTTTACTATATTTTTGTTAGCAAGATGAGAAACAAGTTAAGATGGTCTTGGTGTAATTGCCGAATGCATGTTTAAGGAATTGGTTAAGTACATTGTTATTAAATGCTTGTTGTTAAGGAGTTTTGAGTTGGTTATAAATTGGGTTTAGTGTTCGAGGAACATTGGTTTGGACACCTAGTGCCGAATGTGTTCAAACGCAACTTACCAAGTGCATAAATATGATAATGCTATGATGGTAGACTTAATTAGAATTCGGCATTGTAAGTGATGCTTTGGGCTCTTGTGTTGGTTAGGGACAAAATGTATGTTATGAGGAACTAAATGATGTATATGAATTCGAAAATGCAAGGTATTAAGCTAGTCCTATTATTCGGTGGTGCATGAGTAGAGCACATGTATAATGCTTGAATAACTAGTCAATAAAATTATTCGCACCTAATTGTATAATATGAATGTATTTAATCGAATAGTTAAATTGATAAATTATTAAATAAGCTCTATCTGTTTGAATTAAGCTCAAGAGCTTAGAGGACCAAAGTTGGATAAGGGGAAGGAAAAAGTGATCGAATAGCCGTCGAAACCGTTCGACAACATCCGAGGTAAGTCTTCGAGTAATGACCCTACTTGAATTATATTGAAATGATTAGTCATACTATGACGGATAGCCGAATGTGCATAGAGACTATGTTATAAAGCCAATTGAAATCATGCTCTTTGTGTGTGGCTATTGAGCCGAAATTGGAAAGGTTTAATAAATGTTTTGTGTTTGAGCCTTAGTAACGAAAATGAAATATGGATGTGTCATGATTATTGATATATGTGTGCATGAGCATTTGAATGATATCCGGGCTAAGTCCCAAAGGCATTTATGCTAGTGATTTTATCCGGGCTAAGACCCGAAGGCATTTGTGCGAGTTGATATATCTGGGCTAAGACCCGAAGGCATTTGTGCGAGTTGCTATACCCGGGTTAAGACCCGAAGGCAATTGTGCTTGTGGTTATATCCGGCTAAATTCCGAAGAAACTTGGGTTTGAAGGTGAGCGTTTTGTGCTGTAATAAATTCAATTAATACGCTCGAAAAACCCAAACGATAAGGTATGTTTGCATGTGCATCGGAAAAGTCGATTCATTTTAAATAGTATTCGTTCAATCGACTAACGAACTTTCGGCTTTTAGATAGGTTGATACCTTGTGTGTATATGTTGATGAAGTGCGAAGTAAGTATGATTATGAGAATGTGTATTAATAAAGTGATTCATTTAGCTATGTGAATGTAATACTTTAGTCAAAGCCGATTTCATTACTTGAAACTTACTAAGCTTTAAAATGCTTACCCCGTTGCTTTGGCTCTCTGTTTTATAGATTTTGTTCGTTAGCTATCAGATTCGGGATCATCGAAGTCGAAGTCATCCACACTATCAAAGCGCTTTTGGTACTCTTTTAGTTGAACTCTGGATATGGCATGTATAGGACTACCCTTTGTTGTTTTTTTCAAGTACTTTTTGTGATGTATGTGTGTACAGCCATGCGAAAATGGCTCGTAGAAGTGGAGTATGGCATTAGACCATTTGTGTTTATGTATATATATATGGTTTCATGATGTGACTATGGACTGGAATGGAAGTGTTGGGAAAATGATCAGCCATTGGAATGGCTAAATATGATCATATGTGGACCTATGTATGACAAAACTCTAGTTGGTCCATGGTAACCACGAAATAGGTAAAGTTTACCTTGAAAACAGATGCTGACAGCAGCAGTGGTGTGGATTTGAAAAATCACTAAAATTTGTAGGAATAGAATTAAATAGTGAATAAATTATGTAATCGAACCTTAATGAATCTATTTTCATATGAAAGTAACGAAATGATCATATGAACAGTATATTAAGAGATATTAAAGTTCTCGTGAAACAGGGCCAGAACGGTTTCTGGATCTCCTGTTTCGACTTTGAAATTTTACCATAAATTATCCAGAGACAATTAGAAGTCATGCCTTATATGTATAGATTCCTCTTTGAGTTTAGTTTCATTAGAAACAAACGGCATGAGTATGGAAGCTCTGTACAGGGAGATATCCAAGTCGTAATACGTGAAGGTTAGAGTAGTCGAACCCAGAATCAGGGGAGACTTTAACTAATAAACTGTACCAATTGGCCTGACCAAAAATTCTAGAAATAAATCCACAGATGGATATATGAGTCTAATTTCAGGGAAAATTTACGGAATCAGTTTTCAAGTTTTGGAACTAGAGATATGATTTTTAAGGCGACAGTGACGCGGTTAGCCAGCCTGTCTGGAATTTTTTTTTAAATGGACTGTGAAAACAAAGTAATTAAGTCTGTTAACACCTCGCGTTCGACTCCGGCAACGGTCTCGGGTATGGGGTGTTATAATTCTAAGACATGGTTTGCAAAGATTAAATAAACTTAAACTTTAAAGAATTTAATTCCAATAACAAAGTCAACTTATGATAAATCTAAACCTACATAAAATAATAAATCCCACCACTTAATTCCCAAGATCACCAGTATCTGTTCAGGGATGAAACTCGCCAAGTTATCTACCTTGCCACTACCATCTGAGACCTACTTACTTGCGAAGTAAGAAAGGAATAGGTGAGTTCATTACAAATCTAGCGAATAATCAGGAATCACCAGAGTATGCTTAAAACATACAGTTTAAAATAGAAAGAAGACTTAGTCTGAAAATATTGTCGCGTGTTGGGTTCGCAATGAAGGTGCGAGACCTAGTTCACAGAACATGTTTGTCATAAAATCATATAAGTTTGAAAACAGCTTCGCATATACTTACTAAAAATCATACTTAAAACTTAGCTTGCACTTGTTTGAAAATAGATGTTACAATAGCATGAAACATGCTCACACAGTTGCCTTATTAGAATGCCAAAGAAACATAAAACATGTTCTCGCCCTCACTTATCTTATCAAAATCTTATCTCGTTGTATATATGGATCTCCTTATAACACCTCAGAATGACTCAAAGAGTCCTTATAACATGTCTCATAAATGTAGCGCGAAGCAATACACTATCATGTACATCAACAAGTCCCAGTGAATAGAGTATAGCTCGACATTCTCTTATCACTCCACATATCCTAGGGCATCAATGCCGAAAATCATAGAACTGAAAGGTGAGTACTCAAAATCCTTTGGTATACCAATATATCCAACATAAGGCTTGCAAAGGAGCAAGCACAAAGAGTTATCACAGAGAGCTCACACAAGGAGCTTGTTTACCACAAAGAGCTCACATAGGGAGCTTGCTTGAAAACACTTTCTCACATTGAGCTTTCACAAAAGCTCGTAAAACACATTTTATAAAACCGTACTTTAAACACACATATTAAAACATAGGCTCATTTAGGACCTCACATAAAACATATCTTTAAAATCATAGGTTAAAAACATATCTTGAAAGCAGAGCCTCAGAACTTGTAAACAGAGTTCTGTATAAAATTTACCCCTGGAATTTAGTTTTAAAAGAAGAGTTCTCAAAAATAAAAATAGTTAGCACACGAGATATGAACCATAAACATTCATGCTAAAAAACATATTAGTTAGAACACTTACGGTAATTCTTAACCACTCATTGAAAAACTAAGAAACTAAAAAAGCTTGGCTTCGTCTTTATCCTGACTGATAGATGGTCTAGCTGGTTTGTAATATAAACAAACATATAGATTACTAAGCAAACAAACTTATAGAATTCACACATGCAAGTAAACCTAGCTTTCTAGACAATCAACCCTAATAGGACAGAGGTTTACCTTAGGTCATACAAACTTGGTTCAAAATAGAGATTTGATGATAGAATATTAGATTAGAGAATTCTCATGGAATAAGGTTCGTATTTATATGAACTAAGTGTCTTGGAAATCTTAGGGTACTCTTTTTAACTTAGAAAAGGTATTACTTGCACGAAAAGTATTCCTAGATATACTATACCTTTATTTCCTAATTTGAGTCTAGCTTTGACTTTGATTGGTGAACCCCCTAGTTTGTAACTTACCTGGCTAACCTCTAGTTCACAACTCAACTGGTAAACGCTAGCTTGATAAAAGGACTGGTGAACTCTAGTTTGCCGAACAGACCAGCGAGCACTATTTCAATAAATCTAGCGAACCCCTTACCGCACTTTTTAGTGCATATTATTTCGCCAAATTTTTGGCGAACTCCCTAATTCGTCCAAGCACTGGCAAAGACCCAGTTTGCTAACACACTGTCAAACACCTAGTTCACTGAAACATTGGTGAATCCTTGCTGGTGAGGCCAAAACTTTCAGACCTGATCTTACGATGTTACAACAGCAGCCCTTTGCTTTGGCAACTCATGGCAGCAAATCCTTTGGTGATTGATAACAGCAACAACCCCTCAAGTTTTGATGTTTCACGGTAACTGCCCTAAACACAAGCCATCATTACACACCAATGAGGTAATCGAGGATTTTTTCTATTTTTTTCGATCAATTGATAGAGTTGTTCTGTGTACATGATCCTATTAATTCATTTTTTTTCAAGTATTGATTATTTGTGTCAAAGTACTATGTCTCGAAAATAGAAAAGTTTGATTATTCAGAGTGATGAAATCCAACATTGGTTCAGAACTTCGAGTGCAAAAGTGTGATATATCACAATCTTTAAGAAAAAATCAATGCTCTCGGATAATGGTTTCCAGCTTACTAAGGACAATGATGTCAATGTGTCAGCATTTATTTGAGAAACCGTAGATGAACTGGGATGGAAGTTGTTTTGTGATGTCTGATCTTTTTTTGATAAAGGCATTGTTCGAGAATTTTATTCTCATTTTAATCTGTCCATAGTAACAGCTCTCCATGTGTGAAAAAAGGAATTATTTCTAACATCATTAGTCAAAAATGACCTGTTTGACTTGCCTAATATTGAGAATGATGATTACTCAACAAATGTTAATGTAGAAATGATTCAAGATGCTTTGAGAATAATCACAATTGTTGGAACTAAATAGACGACTTCAAGACAAGGTACTTATTATTACCGGAGGGAATTTCTAACCCGACAGGAAAATGTATGGTTCTATTATATTAGGACAAGTTTTATACCTGTGACAAATAGTTATACTATTTAGATGGAACAAATGCTTATGTTATATTGCATGCTGACCGGAAAATTGATTATTATGGGAAAAATAGTTCTTAAATAGATTCGAGAATGTGCAGTAAGTAAAACAGGTTGTTATTTTCCATCACTCATCACTCTGTTGTGTTGCCAAGCAAAAGTAAAAATGCGAGAGACTATGGAAGAATATTTTAGCAAAGGTATGATTACTGCTCATGATATTTTGAGGGTAGTAGGTGACACTACTCGAAAGAGGTGAATAATTCAGCTTGATGAAGATGAAACAACAGAACTGACAGAGGTTCCAACCAGTACAGAACCACCTAATAATCTCGTGCCTAACCCTTTACCAAATCAATTTTCTGCTTACCTGTGACCACAGAAAGATCAATTGGCCATAAAGTATTTTTTACAGCACATGCATACGCAGCAACAAGCATACTGGAGTAATATTAAATACGAGATGACTTGAATCGGACTGCATTTCAAAAAATATTTTATGCCTTGTGACTTTTCACCTGAGTTCCCAGATTTCACCTTCGAGCCATGGAACCCGACTCATAGAACTAAACTTGAGGATTCTAGTTCACTTAGGCCAGATGTTGATAACATGGATAAAGATACAATTTGGACAGTGATATGGAAACAAAAAATTAATGGGGGGTTCTTTTTCTTTTTCTTTTATTTCTTTAAGATTTTTAAATACTTTTGAACTTAATTATTTGTTATTTTCTGCATAATAAATTTTTAAGTTGCAATTATGAATAAAATTGAACATATTTGTAGATTCTTGTTTCCAAATATGAGAATTGTGGTAATGCGAATGTGCATGCCTAGGATAAACTCGGGCAAGGAAAGGTTCAATACTTAAGTAGTCAAATGAGACTCACCTCTCTTTCCTAAGAGTTTACTTAGTGCACAGTTCACATTCACTTTTTTTATTATTTTGTCCCTTCTGTTATATACTTTTAAGCAATGAGGACTTCGCTTCTCTTTAGTAGGGGGACCGTGTTATAATTTCTATGCTATTTTAATTTTTTTGATATTTTTCAAAAATTAATTCTTCCATAAAGATGTGTTTAAACGAATTTTTGCTCAAATTTTAATTTTTTCATAATAATGCTAACTCTGATATGCATGAAATCCTTTTATTTTAAGTATTTTTTTGTTAACTAAGTTATTATTAAAATGCAGATCTTAGTAATTGTGCAAAAGGTGAACCATGAAAATTTTTAATTCCTTAAAAAAAAAACTAAGCATGCATGAAGGTTTAAGTCTTTAAAATTGGCTTAGAAATTTTCTTGCGGCAAAATCCTAGGAGGCATAGCAATTTAAAAATGAATTAGGCATGTTTTTATTTGAATCGTTTGAGCCTTTCACGCCTACCTTATTAAAATTATCCCTTGAAACCCACTTTTGAGCTGATTGGCCTATTCCTTTTAAAACCTTTTATTAACGAACTATCCTTTGTTTAAAATTACCCATCTTTATTTTTCTCACCACATATCAAACTCAGCTTCTTTTAGGGCATTTTTATGTTTAAGTTTAGGGGAGTTAGAAAAAGTATTAGGTGCCTACTTTAATGATTAGAGTGTTTTTATAGTTATATGCTCGGTAAAGTACCCTATGTTAAAAAAAACCAGTTGTTGCGAAGAAAAGGGTACTAGTGAGCACATACTTCCAAAAGGAGAAAAAAAAGGGGTAAGAATTGGGTACTTTAAGGGGAAAATTGTATTCTAGAGGCCCGAAGTAAGCTGAGTTTGAGGTTGTCTAGCCTAAAAATAACTCTCTTTCCATACCTTGAATCAAGCCCCATTACAACCTTGTTAAAGACCTATTGATTTAAATTTTTATGCATGCTACATTAATGGAGAGGAATTACTAAGTTCAACAAATGAAGATAGAATTTAACCTTTAGGATTGCTACTTGACTTAATCAAGGGAAACAAAAATTGATTGGAAAGAACTTAGTGCACAATCATGAAGAGAAGGCACTCAATTCATGTTTTTTGTTAGCATTTAATACTTTAGAGAAATTGGATGATATACGTACTTAAGTTACATGTTTGCAATTTTTATTTTTGAGCATAATTATTCTAAAGCATGGCCAAAAATGGAGAATTAATTATACTGAGGGTGTTGAATTTAGATGCTTTAGCATTTGTTCAAGGGGCATTACTCAGGACGAGCAATGAATTAAGTTTGGGGGATGTGATAACTCGAAAATATAGACTTATATATGGTACTTTTTGAAGCATTTTTGTGCATTGGAAGGAAACTAGGGCTCGAAGCTTACCTATTGAGGCTTAATGTTGCAACATTTCCACAACAAAGGGACTTATGTGTTGGGATGATGAATTTCCAGCTTGGGACTCCCCAAATAAAGATTATTGTACTTCTAATTTCATCTTAACCTAGTTCTTATTTGGGCCATTGAAGCTAGACAACTTGCTGTGAAAAATTGGGCCCAAACCGTCCACTAAGGGAGGAAAAAACCTAAACCATCCACAAGGAGGCCTAAACCATCCATCCAAGGGAAAAATCATCTTGTAATCCTTTCTCGTCCATTTTTCCTTGAATCAAGGAACGTCCAAGGGAGAATAAGAGGGATGACATATTCCTCTTCCACAATTGGCAAATTCAACCCCTTCTCTTCAACACTCAAAGGCTAGCCACACAAGGGAGATTTTTAAGCGATTCCTGTAATAGGCCAATTTTGGACTGGGCCCAGAATAAATAAAACCCAAAAATAAAGAGTCCAACAAATTAACAGTCCATTTACATCAAAAGCCTAAATAGACCAATTTACAATAAAAACCCTAGACCCAAAAATACAAATCTCGATAGGCCCAAAATTTTGAAGTTTTCGGAAACCCTAGGTTTCCCTTAACGCCACAACCAATAGCTCCAGCACATCCAATGTCGTATGCCACCACAACCGCACCTCCACGTAGCCATCTTCGTACCAGCAAGTACAACAAAAAGGACAACAGCAGCAAATAGGAATAGCAAGAAAAAACCAAGCAATTTGTATTATTTTGGCTATAAAAAACCCACCTTAATGACATTGTAATTTTTTACGGAGGCATACGAACACAATAGCAATAAAAAAAACTCACATTCAGAGTTAAAAAAGGTGTTCTTTTTATCTTTTCTTTTCAAAATAAATGAATAAGTGTTAGAAATCTTACCTGTCGACTCGCCTTCTCCTCCGTCGAACGTCGCTGATATCCGAACACCCAAGAGCCCATGTGGGTTCTGATGAGGGTTCGATAGGCAAAAAAAGGGGGTTTTGTTGTATTTTCGCGCATCGTTTCCTTTCCTATTTCTAAAAAAATAGATTTGAAGTTTTTTTTATTTTCTTTAAAAGGAACAAGAAAAGGGGATCAAAAAGGGTTGAAGGCCGACTTTAGCGCACTGTCGACTGCCGTCTACGGCGGGGCTATGGCGGAGCCACGATGGAGGCTTGACGGAGTCTAGTCAGATTCTAGGTTGAAACCCATAGAGAAAAGGGAAGAAGGAACCCTCTTTTTAAGAAATGGCTGCAAAAATAATTTTTTGTCAAAAATTTTAACTTTTATAGCTGAACCCATACGACGTCGTTTTCGCCTAAGCTCATAGGTCTTAAAATGGTGTCGTTTTGAGCTTAAGACCCGATGACCTGACCCATGCAGCCTAGGATCCCCGTGTTTTTGGACTGAGGGTCTATTTGCACCCTCAGTCCTTCCGCTTTTAAGGCTGTTTTTAATGGGGTCCTTATTCGCCTTTTTTCTTTTTAATCTTGCAGCATAATTTGCATTTTGTTACATTTTGACCCGTGCCTAAACGATGCGTTTTGAAGGCTTGGGATATTTTCCCAGTTAGTCTACCATTCTTCGCGCACGTTCCATCTGGATCCTTATGCTGGTTCATTATTTAGATTTCAGACTTTAAATTCCATTTTAATTTCAATTCGGTCCCTCGCTTAATTAATTTCACTTTTTACGATTGTTCATTTTGATTTTCTTTCATTTAGCCTTTGCGTTTGTTTTTTTATGTATTTTCGAATTATATATTTGATTATTATTATACTTCCTCTTTTGTTTTATTAATATTATTTGTTATTTTTGCTTCATTCACTTTATTTACTTATCCTTTTTTGTTATATACATATATATATTTTTTATTTTTCACAAGCCCTTTTATTTTCCTTTTAATTTTAATCCTTTTTACAAATTTGTACATATTTTAAAATCTCTTCATATATTATTTATTCTAAACCATTTCCCTATTACTTGTTTTAAGTTTTCTTTCATATATTATTATTTTAAAATTTTGTATTACTTTATCTTAAATCATTTTATATAGTATTTATTTTAAACTATTTGTTATATTCTTTTTTTAAATCGTTCTATACTTTATTTGCTTTAAGTTGTTATATATCATTATTTTAAGCGGTTTTCATGTTGGTTACTTTAAATGGCTTTACGTATTATTTATTTTGTTCTTTTTTTATTATTAATGTTGAAATGATGTATATAGTGTTATTATTACTATAATTCATTGGTTCGCATGTTTACACTATTGTCATTCATTATTATTTTGTTAAGCAAGTTAGTATCGTAATCCATTTTAGATTTTACTACAAAATCGTGTCACATTTTACCTGTTATATCGAAAATTTTGTTTCTAAAAAATAGGCAATGTTTCGCAATTTAGGAATTCAAGAAAATGTACCCTAACTTACGGGATTTCGGCTTTCTCGTTAAACCTAAATAGCCTAATATCCTTTTAAGATTAAAATACATGAATTTTAAATAAAAATAAAGGCAATATTTCATATTTAGAAACTTGAGAAAGTCGTGCCCTAACTCACGGGGTCTCGATTTTTCTCGTTGGATCTAAATAACTGAATACCTTTTAAGAAATCACAATACAACTTTTAAAATAAAACAATTTAAAAGGCTAGCTTACTTTCGAGGGATACAAATGACATGTCCTAACTTACGGGATGTGACATTTTGGTACTTCGAGAAAGAGGGCCTTCAATACTCGTTTTTATTCGCTCAAAGTTTTTAATCGACATTAATAAAAAGGAGAGGATCATACTTTAATTTTTTTCAGGTTTTCAACTTTCAACGTTAAGACATTAATTAATCAATTAGGTACCAATTTTGGGCATTACGAGGGTGCTAATCCTTCCTCGTACGTAATCGACTCTCGAACCCGTTTTCTTAAATTTTGTAGACTAAAATTACTATTTTAATAAATCACAATGTTTTATTAGAGCGATTAATCATAAGGTGACCCGATCACACCTTATAAAAAGGATTGTGGTGACTCCCGTCTTCATTTTCAAAATAAAATGTCGACCCTTTTTCAAAAGCAAAAAATGGTTTCAACAATTCCTATACTATTTTTAGCATGGGACATTAGGGGCATCTCCACTATAAATAAGGCTTCATATCCTTCATCCTTCAATCTTTTAAGAATCTCTCTTCTCTCATTTCATCATCTCATATCTCATTTTCATTTCTGTATTCTCTCTACATTTCAGAGAAAGTTGAGTGAGCAATTCTAAAGTATTAAAGCTCTCAAGGTCGGCCACCTGAGGAGTAAATTTTCAATGGAGAAAAGGAGAAGAAATGAGGAAACAACCACAAGTAGTGTTACGGAGAACCACTGGATTCTACTTGGAGTTTTTTCTTCCCTTTAATCTTTATTTTAGTTCTAAGTTGAAAGACATGATTGCAATTTATTCTATTGCTTTTGATTTAATAATGATGACTTAATTTTGTTTATGCTAGAATGGTTGCAATTTCTTGACTTATGTTGTTCATAATATGTTTAGAATGTTCTATGTCTCAATTGTTTATTCATTCAAATAATATCATAGACTTGTTGCTTATGCATAATAAATGTTTGACTTCATCTGAACTAGTTATTTAATCAGAACCTGATGATAATTAGTAGACACAATATTTGAATGGTGCCTGTTTGATCTTTTAATGATAAATTAGTTCAAATTAGTAATAATTTTGAAAGGTGCTTATTTCATTGCATAACTTTAGGATTAATGTGATAAATTGTTTCAGTATAGTCATATCACTGTTACTTCACATAAATTTTAACGGATGATGCTTTATAATATAATCTTTAGTTAAATATGACATAGACATATGCATATTGACTAATAGATAAACATAAGACTTCAACAGAAGCTTATGACTAAAGATTCTAAGTTAATAAATAATTGAGTTGCCATGGATTTTTCCGGAACATTTATTAAACTTTGTTTTGAATAAATTAAGTTGATGAGTGTAATTATTCTAGCTCACTCATGCATAATTTTTAAACCTCATGATTTGCTACTCCATTTTTCACTTACACTTTCATTAGCCTTTGCATATTTAGTCATTTCTTTTAGTTAATTAGTTAATTCAAACTTCACACTTTATTTATTTTTCACCACAACCTTGTTAATTTATAATTTCACAATAATTTGTTTTATGCATACAATCCATTTGGAGATGATACTCTAACTCACTACTTTATTACTCGTTGACGACTATGTATACTTGCACAAAAATCACATATATATAAGCCATGCAACAGAAGACTCGATTCTATCACCACTAAATTCATTCCTTGTGAATTCAGCAAGTAAAACCACAACACAAGGTTTTACAACTAAAATTTCACTCTTACAAGAAGGTTCTCACAAGAATAAATTAAATGCTTAAATCTCAGTACATTCACCTATGTAAGTCTCACCATTATATAGACTTTATTTCGAGAATTACTTACACATTAAGATATATACCAATCCCACTAAAACATTAATAAAATAAGTTTAATACATTATAATAATAGACAATATAAATATGGACTCTTGGAAGCTCAACAATTAGAATCACGATCCAATCCAAAGTTCACTATCCAATGAATTGTCTTGGTAATTTCGAATCAATCCAATTACCAATATAAGGTTCCTCAAGTAATATGATCTTCCATAATGGGCTAAATATCAATCATATAATCAGCATAGGCTAAAAAATATGTTTAATAAATTTTCAACACCTTAAATATAGAAATTATCTCCATACAGATTTGGTGGTTAGGGGAGTGGGCACTCCCTCACACACCAAATACCCACTCCCCTAACCACCAAATTGTCAATTTCATATTTTTCAACAATCTCCCCATTTGACAATTTGTTGAACAAAATATACTTAATGCAAAAGGCTTGAAACAATCATCAACATAAGCTCCTGTTAACACATTCTCATTAACTTAACCAAACTTTAATTAGAAAATAATTAAGCAATTAATCATTAGCAAGTGTTGAGATACTTAATCATTAGATAATTATTACTCAAAATCCATTAGGGTGATAGAAAATTTTGTACTGCAAATTTCACCACAAAACTTAACACCCATGAATGTAGAGGTAGTTATAAAAAAAGTGTATTATAAAAAAGGATAAAAATCTCAAAATTATACATGAACTTAGAGTTAATGTACAATTTTATACATGAACTTTAATTTTGTGTTACATGAAATTTTGATTTGATCCAATTCCCACAATTTATTAACACAATTATTGATATAATATTATTTTATATTTATATATTGCATACGTAAATAATTATATTTATCTAATATAAAAATAATTTGATGTATTTACTTCTTTAGATGTATATGATTAAATTAAAATTAAAGTTTCATGTATGCATTTGAATCACAATCAAAATTTCATGTGTATAATTGAACATTAAATTAAATATATAATTTTGAGATTTTTCCTTTAAATTTTTTGTTGTAAAAACTTAGTTTAAAAATAATAAAAAATATTGTATTAAAATAAAAAAATCAACTGATTATCCCAAAATAAATAAATAGATTTCAATTTGTTCTATGGACAGCACTTGAATTTCATGAAAGGATAGTATAAAATTATTGTAAACGATCAAATTTCCATTGGAGGAAATGAAGACAAATAAACAATGACGAAATAATTGATTATGAAAATTTATAGAGACGTATAATAAGAGAATTTAAGTGTGTAAGTTTATGACACAAACTAACAAAACAACCATTTGTATGATTGTTAACATCTTTTCCAATAGAAATGAAATTGGTGGTCCAAACATTCCTCCCTTATTGTATCCTTAAAGACGGTAGTATACATGGTAAAAAGATTATTGCCTATGTCTAAAACTTTAGCTTTACTCATGAGTCATGACATCACTTTTGACGATCCATACTAGATTATTAGAATGTAGACACATGTCCAATGCCCCAAAATGAAAAAATACAGATTGATTGTTTCAAATTTTCAATCTTGTTACATGTTTTTCTACTCATAATATTACTTTTTAACGACAGATATGTTTATTAACAAGTGTTTCTTTTTTCTTTTTTTTCTTTTTTTTGTCAACGACGTCCAAAAGTAAACGGGTGCGTCCTTCTCTAACCACACACACTATTCAGCCATTCTTAATTTCCTCTGCTTAATTTTTTTTTCAGATTCTTTTATTACATTCAAACCTAATTAACTAAATAATTATTGGCTAATGAAATCCTACCATTTTTTCTCTTTTTGTGAAAACAAAATGAGAAAGCAATTGATTAATGTGGAACAATAACCTCCAAGTATGGATATGTTTTACTTTTTAAGGTGTAAATGTATTCTTCAAGGGGAACTAATGGCGATGGTGTTGGGAAATGGTCCCTTGTCTACGAGTGAATGTGATTCATTCCAATTAAAACTATGCTTCTAAATGAGAGAATAACCAGACACTTGAGTGGAGTAATGATAAAATTTTTCATCAAATATTTAGATAACATGAATTTAGATTTTGCTATCAAACATTGTTCGCCCTTAATATCGTATTTGGTAAAAAAAACAAAAAAACAAAGTTATCGGTGGTCAAAAATATTATGCCACATGTATCTCTTCTTGAAAATCGTACGAATAAAGGGGCATGTTTCATGTGTTCATCATAGTACCAACAATAGACATGCGGGGTCAAGTCAATTCTTTTGATGTTTTTGGTTAAATTCATTTGATACATTCACGATTGTCATCTAACAATGAATTTTGATTGTCAATTATCAATAGAAAATTCATGTGGTTTGATTAATTATTTATCTTCATATTACAATTTCAATCCTCATTCGTTTTATTAGGAATTTAAATTTAATCTAAATACTTAAATAAATATTTACTATCACTTTGAGGTAACCCATATTAAGAGAGAGGGGGTTCCAAACAAAAAATTATGGGAAGGCGATGGTAATTAGAGGTGATTATGGGCCGGGCCGGGCCGGGTTTGGGCCGGGCCCAAATAAAATTTTAGGCCCGTCTACTAGGGCCCGGGCCGAAATATGGGCCTAAAATTTTGCCCAAGCCCAGCCCGAAATAAAATTACTAAGCCCGAGCCCGGCCCGGCCCGGCCCATATTAATTTTTTTTCTTATTTCATTAAATAAAAAAATTTAAAAATATAATAAATCAAATATATTTAAAAACATAAAAATAAATATTAAAACAAATAAAAATAATACTAAAACAATTCTTAAAACAATACACAAATTAACAATATAATAAAAATAGTTATATTAAAAATTTAAAATAATTAAAAATAAAATAAAAAATATATATTAATATATAATTCGGGCCGCGCCTGGGCCAAAAAACTATTACCCGAGGCCCGACCCGTTTTTTAAACGGGCCTCATTTTTTTGCCCAAGCCCATTTTTCGGGCCTATATTTTTACCCAAACCCTCCCATTTTTCGGGCGGGCCTTCGGGTCGGGCCGGGCCGCCCAGCCCATGATCAGCTCTAATGGTAATATTAGTATTTAAGCATTGATCCTTGAAATGTCAACAACTGAGCCTCAACCATTACTCCAATAAGGGTATTGGTTGCATTTAGAGTGAGTGTTGAATTGAATTAAGTCGATGAGTTGTATTTTATCATCTTAGTTCGTTTTGAATTTTTTTAATTAAGTCAAGTGAAATGAAATTTAAATCAAGAAGAGTGAAATTATTCAAGTTAAATTTAAAAAAAATTAAATAGGTCAAATTAAAATATTGTTGATAATATAACTAATTCCAAGTAAGAATGCATAAATTTAAGATGATATATATTTGAAATCTATTTCAAAACAAGATAAGAGGAAAAAAAAAAGAAAAACAAGAAGATAATTTAGTATCATAAATTTGACTTAGAGCCTATTCTATAGTACTTAAAAAAAATACTTCTGGCTCCAAAAGCAATTTTGGAAGAAAAGCTATGCTAAACAAGTTGCTTTTGGCTGAAATTTTTAGCTTAGCTAAAATTTTTAGCTTTTCCTCTTCCAAAAGTACTTTTAATATTTAATTATTTTTTCACCCCTCCAATAACATAGTACTTTTTCTTTTTTTTTCTTGGTGCTTAATTACAAACGTGTTAAAATCATTAATTAAAAATAAAAAAAATATTTTTTAAAATACTAATTACAAATATTTAATTGTTATATTTAAATATTTAAAATATAGTTTATATATTCTAATTAAATTTTATAAATAATTAATATTTATTGCTTAAAAATATTTAAAATTTATATTTCCTATATTAAAATATTAACAAGAAGTTATAATAATCTGTTTATATTTTTACTAAAATATAATAATATTAACTAATTTAAATATTATTTAAATGCATATTTGTTACTTGATAATAACATGTCTAAAATGGATATTTTATTTCTCAAAAGTACTTTTTAACAGCAATGCTAAATACTCAAATTTTAAACTAAACTTTTCAAAAGCACTTCTTAAAAGTATTTTTCCACCATACTTTTCAAAAGCACTGCCAAACTAGCCCTTAGTAATTATTTGTTGAAGGTCTCAAATTTATCATTTTGGATTTTTTAAAATTTTAATTTTTTAGAATTTTATATACTTTTTAGTTAGTTAAAATTTGTCATAGGTCTCTATACTCTTCACAAATTTGTAATTTATTCCTTGTAATTTTATTTTTAGGAATATAATCCCTCTACTTTTTAGATTCCAAAGTTCAAGTCTAATTGTTAACTATTAAATCTTTTTTGTTAAATTGGTTGGTGTGACATTTTGAAATAAAAGAAGCACTCACTTGGTAGCAATATAACTAAAAAATGTCAATGTAATTAACTTGAATTTAACAAAATAACTTTAGCAGTTGAACTTGAATTCTGAAATCTAAAAAGTAGGAACTAAATTCCTAAAAGATAATGTACAAGAATTAAATTACAAAACTACAAAGAGTACAGGAACTTCTGGTATATTTTAACATTTAAAATTGATAGAAATCAAGGAGTTGATTGAGACAAATTTGATAAGATTTTATTTATTCCTTTCTTTAGGATTGAGCCAATCCTTGATTATAAGGATTCTTTGACTCATTCACTATAAAGCTTCATGTGTTGTAAGTTATATATGTTGTAACTCTTTTATTGTTGGAGAGATACAGAAATTCTTTCATAATTGTGTTAATTTAGATGGTGTCAAAGCCTCCTTCAATTTCTTTTGGAATTGAGGCAGACACAATTATTATTTTTGTTTAATGCTTCCGTTGTAAGCTTCGTCCTTGTACCACGGTCATTATGTCTGATTCTAAAAAAGTGACAATGGTTCTCATGAGAAAAACAACCTTACAACTATTTTTCCAATACAGAAAAATTCTCTAATCACCCCAGAATGTCTTGATTGAACCAATTATATTGAGTGGTCCCTAAATTCCCAGAAAAAGATTCTTGGAAGAAAGCATTGGGGCTTGATTTCAGGTACATCCATTACTAGTAATAGTGAATAGATAATTGATTCAGGTGCAACAGATCATATGACTTGTGATAGACAAAAATCCAATCTATTATCTAATTGTTCTATGAATATTGTTACTAATGCTAATGGAGTTTCTTCTCCAATTGTTGGTATTGGTACTATCCCAGTATCTCCTTCTTTTGATATAAAAATTGTTTTATTTGTGCCATCATTAATTTGTAACCTTCTTTTAGTACAAAAATTAACCAAATCTCATAATCATTTTTCCCACTCTTGTATTTTTCAAGACCTTCACACCAAGGTGAAGATTGGCAATGGTAGAGAAAGGGGAGGATTGTACTATTTGGAAGATGGTTTTCAATATTTTAGCAAGGGGCAGGCTTATGTGGTACAAGAGAATTTAGTTGACAAGAAAAAAGAACAGATTTAGTTATGGCATAAACATTTGGGGTATCCATCTTTCTTTTATTTGAGAAGATTATTTCCTTCATTATTTGTTGGTTTTAGTGTTACAGATTTTGCTAGCAAAACTTGTGCCCTTACAAAAGGTCACTGTGCTCAATTTCCTTTAAGTGAAAATTAAACAAGTATGCCATTTTCCTTGGTTCACTCCGATGTTTGGGGGCCAGCACCCATTTCAACTCTTAATGGAATGAAATGGTATATTTCCTTTGTTGATAACTGCACTAAGATGACATGGATTTATCTAATGAAAAAGAAAAGTGATGTAAGTTCTATTGTTCGCCTTTTTCATCAAATGATTTTAACTTAATTTGGTATGTCAATAAAGGTTTTAGATCAAATAATGGAGGGGAATATTTGAACCAAGAACTAAAAGAATTCATGGGCTCTATTGGCATGATTCATCAAACAACACGTCCTTACTCACAATAGCAAAACGACATTGCAGAACGAAAAAATAGACAACTCTTAGAGGTCATTCGATCATTTTTTAATTGAAGGACAAGTTCCATCTTACTTATAGGGTAAAGCCTTAAGTTCTACAATTTACGTAATTGCTCATACTCCTTCAAGTACTCTTGATTATCCACGACCTCTAGATGTATCCTCTGACCATTGCAATTTTCTACCTGTTATTCATCTGCCTCCCAAAATTTTTGGATGTGTTGTTTATGTTCATTTGCATCCCTATCAGAGAAATAAGCTTGAATCTTGAGCTGTAAAATATATTTTTGTGGGATATGGCAATTATCAAAAGGATTATAAATGCTACAATCCTTCCTCTAGGAGGCTTCATGTCACTATGAATGTTATTTTCCATGTAAATGAATTTTTCTACTCTGCAGATTGTTCACTTCAGGGGGAGAAACATAATGAAGTGATTAAACTTGATGATGTAGTGTAGGAATTTATCCCTTTGGATGAAAAGAGTACTAATAAAAATACTGCACCGAGAGCGCAACCACATATTTCAAAAATTACAGAGAGAGGTGATGAAAATATTGATCTAGAAAATACATAAAGAGGTGATGAAAATGAAAACACTAAGCTGGGTGGATGTGATGAATTACAAGATAGTTTTCTCACAAATAGTACTGATCCTTCTACACCTCTAAATCGACCATGTATATCTTCACCTGAGGTAACTTCTAAATACCATATTCTAGCTCGTGCTAACTGTGATATACTTCCTGCTAGATATGAACATGATATTAAAGCCAAAACAAAATATCCTATTGCTAATCATGTGTCTTATGACCATTTATGAAAGTCATATGCATTTTATTTATTGCAATTATCATCTATCTCTATTCATTGTAAATTATAGGAAAACTTAGGAGACTCAAAGTGGACCCAAGCTATGGTAGAAGAAACGACAGCACTTGAAAAAAAATGCTACTTGGGACCTAATGCGCCTCTTCACGATGGAAAAAGAACAGTGGGATGGATGGATATTTACTGTTAAACATAAAGTAGATGAAACAGTTGTAAGGTTCAAAGCACAATTAGTTGCAAAAGGATATACATAGTCTTAGGGAGTCGATTATAAAGAACTTTTGCACCTGTTGCCAAGTTTGATACAGTAAGACTGTTGCTATCATTGGCTACTAATCAAGATTGGCCTCTTCTTCAATTTGATGTCAAGAATGCCTTCTTTCAAGGAGATCTCTTTGAAGAAGTTTACATGGACCCTCTTTCTGGAATTGAAAAGTACTTTGAGACTACAATGATGTGAAAACTAAAAAAGGCATTGTATGGATTGAAGCAATCTCTAAGGGCACGGTTTGGTATATTTACGAAATCCATGAAGTTGTTTGGGTAAAAGCAAAGTAATGCTTATCACACATTATTTTTGAAACATAGCTAAGGAAAGGTGTCCATGTTGATTATCTATGTGGATGATATGGTGCTAACAGGTAATGATTTGGATGAGATAGAAAATCTCCAAAACAAATTAGCATCTAAGTTTGAAATGAAAAGGCTGGGTTATTTGATGTACTTCCTTGGTATTGAAGTAGCTAGATCAAAGAATGGTATTTTCCTATTTCAACAAAAATATATTCTTGATTTCTTAGCTGAGACAAGAATGCTTAGTTGTAAACCTGTGACTACTCCCATTGAACAAAATCCTATGCTATATTACTATTTAAGTGAATCTCCAATTGACAAAGTAAAATATCAAACACTTGTGGGAAAATTGATTTATTTATCTCAACTAGAATTGATATTGCTTATGTAGTAAATGTGGTAAGTCAATTCATACATGATCCTCGAAAGTCTCATATGGATGCTGTTGAACGCATATTGAAGTATTAAAAAGATACTCTAGGAAAAGAGTTAATTTTTAAGAAACATGATGATTTGAGAATAGAGGGTTATAATGATATAGATTGGGCAGGACCAACTAATAATAGAAGGTCGACTTCAGGTTATTTCACTTTCGTTGGAGGAAACCTTATAACTTGGAGAAGTAAGAAACAACCAGTTGTTGCAAGGTCAAGTACAGAAGCAGAATATAGAGGCATGGTTTTTGGAGTATATGAATTGTTGTGGTTGAAGAAATTGCTTGAAGAATTAGACATTTATCCTCAAGGTTCAATGAACCTAAATTGTGATAATACTTCAGCGATTAAGATTGCTCACAACCTAGTTCAATATGAACTTATATTGTGCCTAGTTTGTGGCAACTATAGAGTGTACAAAACAATAAAGTTCTGAATAGGAATCTTACTCCCCACTCCCTACATAGCAATTTTTTGTAATCACTAATGAAGTGTAATAGCCCGATTTAGACCCTAGTCGGAACAGTGGTTTTGAGACCACGAATTTGAGTCAAAAAATATTTAAAAATTATTTTCTGTGTTTATTACGTGTGAATTTGTATGTGTGAAATTTTCGTGCTTTAATTTTATCGTTTGAGTGTCCGATTAAATAAAATGACTTAATCGTGTAAAATGAAAATTTGGTAGTTTAATGTGTAAGGTTCCGAATTGCTATTGGATTTATAAATGGAAGCCTTTAAGTTGAAAATAACTCATTGATATATTGAATGGACGGCATTAGACTTATATTATATAGTTTTGTTATAAATTCATTAAGGTTAATTTAGTAAACTAATAATATAAGCCATTATAATATAAAATATATCATAAAACATTAGTGTTCATATAAATTTTCACCATTGCTAAAACTAAATAAGAAAGAAAGGAAAAGATTTCTAGGGTTCGGCTATTTCTAAGCTCAATCAAGGTAGGTGTTTAGCTCGATTTTTGATAATTTCTACGTTTTTGATATCGTTGCTTCGAGTACTAGTAAACCCATGCTTGAATTTTTTATTTTGGTGAATATTTTGAGTTATGCCATTGTTGAAAGCTTGTGATTTTTGTTGTTTGATGATGAAATATGAAAGATATGATTTGGGTTAACATGTTTTGTATTGGAATTTTTGATGATTTTGAGTAATTAGGACTAAATTGTAAAAATAATAATTTGAGGGGCTAAAATGTGAAATAAATGAAATATATCTGCTGTATGAACATGGGTATAGTGAAATTTTGCATATTTTATGTTTTGTGCATAGGGACTAAATTGCAAAAAGTGTAAATGTCAGGGGTAAAATGATAATTTGCCCATTTATGTGTTTTTGGAATAAATTGAATGAAAATATGCTTGAATGAGCTTAACTTGAATATGTTTAGATCAAGAAAGAAAGAAATCAGATTTGGATTGGGGGAAAACGAAAGTTGTCGACTAGCTTTCCCGTTTCGTTTTACATTGTCCAAGGTAAGTTTATAAGCAAATAGACGTACTTAATTTTAATTAAATGTAAATTATATATCCTGAAATGAAATATATGAATTTATATATGCTATTACCGAATATGTATAAGCATGGTAACCATGTTCATGCATTCGTTTCGACCGAGTTACGACGTTCGGAAGCCCCGTATGAACCTTAGGAATAGTTAGGATATATATGTCATGACATAGGATTCCGATATATGTGTGCGAGTAAGACCATGGCATCGGTATATGACTCCGATATATGTGTGTGAATAAGACCCTGTTTGGGACAGTGGCATGGATATGTGACTACATGTAAGACCACGTCTAGGACGTTGGCATTGTATGATATGTGTGATTATCCGAGTGTCCTATCCAATTCCAAATGGTTCATCGGGCAAAGATAAGTGGTGTTCAAATGTGTAAAATGAACTAAATGGCCAGGTATGAATTAACTTGTTACCTACTTGGGATAAGGTAAGTAAGTAACTTGTTTATTTGTTACAGATCATGTACAATGCAAATGAAAATATATGTGTATGTGGTATGTGTATTCGGCTTTGAGAATGAGTAACTTGTGGATCATTGAAATAATTTTTAATATGTGCATATATGTTTAGGTATATTTGGCCACCTAATTAATATATATATATGCAGCTATAATTTGATACATGAGCTATATATATTTGAGTGTATGTGGACTAGGTTTTATTATGATTATTTGGCTTTGGAAGTTGATTAATAATATGTTAAATTGATTATGTGAATATTCGGCCAAGGTGAGAAATTGTCAATGAAATGTATTATTTATAGAATTTGTAAGTTTGAGATTAAGCATGGTACGGTAATGTAAACCAGTTAGTTAAAATGAGTAGACTATATCTTTGAGTTGTTTATTTGCTTATGACTTACTAAGCTATGATAGCTTACTCTGTGTGTTCATGTTTACTCTGTTTTATAGATTTTAGATTCAAATTACAAGCTCGGGGATTGTCAGCAAAGTTCATCACACTATCCACTGTTTCGGTACTTAATAGTTGAACTCAAATTATGGCATGTATAGGCTGGAACATACTTTTGAAATGTTGTATTTTGGTTTATGTATAATTTGAGCCATGCGAAAATGACTTAATTTCTATGTTTGAATTCGGTTATGCTTGGTTGTGGTTTGAATTCGTTTTAGTTAAAGTGTTAAGTACTATGAATGGATGATGTTCGTGATAGGTGTTTTATGCTTTGAAAATGGTTTGCATATTATGTTTAAATTTTGGTCTTATATGCTCTTGTTAAAATGTTTGTAAATTGATAATGGAAGCTTTGGATATGTAAGGGGTTTTAGGTAATAAGATTCGGCTATGAAAGAATAATAGCATAATATTTATTTGGTATATCAGTTAGCTCATGATGGAAATATGAAATGTGATATAATTAAAGTGATGGATGAATGTATACTAGCTTGATTGGTTCTATTGTTAAGCGGTAAGTATTGCATGTGTTTCATGATAATTTTGGTTAATTGTTTGGGTATGTAATCAATGCTAAGTGTGATCTTTATTTTAGGGTAAGTTGCGCATTATGTATATATATGCATTAATAGCATGTTCGGTCATGTTATATTGTATTAAGTTGCATATGTGATTGCTTGTTAAATTATGTAATAAGTCTTAAAATGGTTTTACTATGAGCTTGTGCAGGAGTTATTATTTATGTCCAAAAATGGTTTAAGTTAAAATGTTGTAATGTACTTGAGCTCGATGAACATGTTGCATCTTTTATATGTTGGTGGTTTATTAAACTGTAAACATGACTTGCTATAAAGCTTAATTCGAATATGCTTAGATACCTTTATTTAAATTTACATATTTTCGAATGGATGCATATAAATTATATTAATGTATGAGATATGAAATTCGCATTTACCAACATGGTAATGTTGCATGAATGATTGACAAATATAATATGGAAGTTAGTTTCATATGTCGTACAACCTATACGTGTGCAAAATTTCTATAAAAAAATTAGGTTAATATTCCATTAACGAAGTTGTTGATATAACTAAAATGTAATGCATATTAGTATGAACTGTGATATGATCAGTAATGCCTCGTAACCTTAATCCGGCGATGGATACGGGTTAGAGGTGTTATATGAAGAATTTTGTGTCCATAATTTGATTCATCAAACAATCTTTCCAAGACAACTGCAAACTCAACGATATTCTACCCAAGCTTAGGTCGTGTGAAAATTAATGTCAATGTTACATGGGGTGCTAGTACATACATAACTATCATGGGGCTAGAACTTAAGTCTTGCAAACCCTGTAGCCTTAGATAGAAACTTAGCTTCAAATCCACCTAAGTCAGCCTAACTCTCGAAATATAATAATTCTGAATGGAAATTCTCAAAGGCGCCAAAAATAAAGCAAAAGCAAACTCTCAAGCAAAAAGCAAAAACCAAATAGAAAGCTACAAGAAAACTAATCACACCAAGTGTTCAAGTAACTGCTCTCAAAATGTTTCTATTACTTTGAAGAATTACAACTAAATGGGGTGATTACAAATGAGGGGGAAGGCCTCTATTTAAAATTGAACTCCCTTAGATCTAACGGTATAGTTTAAATTACATCGATGGTCGAGATCAAAGCCTATTTATAATATGAGAGTCCAAAAGGATTTAAAATTTATACAATCTTATCTCTTAGGATTTACAATATTTACCATGGCAACTCTAGTTTTATTGGAATGTTCCACTGGGCCACCAAGACTTCAAGTAGATAGGCTTTTCCACATGTTCTACAAACTAGGCCGGTTCAAGTGGGCCAAATGAACTACATTTATTCAGCTGACCACCATGGGACGTTTTATGTGCATTTGTCACGAGCTTTAATTCGCGACTCGTGACACATAAAGGGGCTTGGATCTATAGTGCTAGATGAGGATGGTTTGGTTTTGGATGGAGTTGCAATGAAAGCCGTTGATTGTTTCGACTCGAATTGAGCAAAGGCTTGTGCCTTGATGTTGAATCAAATTCTTACTTTATAATTTCTTAGTTTTCCCATGTAACATAAATATGTCTTTGCTAGAAAAATTTGTTACGAAGGCTCACTATATGTTTTTAGACTTTAATGCTTTAGATTACTCTTTTGCTTGTAGATTGGCTAATAAAGTCAATGATATACTTAGCTACATGAGCTTAGTTCTTTTTCTGATAACCTTCACATCTTTATGACTAGACCTGTTCATGGGTCGGGCTACCCGGCCCGGCCCGAAGGCTCACCCGAAATGTGGGAGGGTTTGGGCAAAAATATAGGCTCGAAAAATGGGCTTGGAAAAAAAAGGCCCGTTTAAAAAGATGGGTCGGGCCTCGGGTAAGGTATTTTTGGCCTAGGCCAGGCCCGGCCCGAATTCACTAAATGACAAAAAAAAGCTGCTATTTTTTTTTTGTTTTTGAATGTTATTTTCTTGTTGTTTTCTCCTTATTTTGCTACCATATTACTATTAGTTGCTACTATTTTGTTGTTATTATTTGGATATTGTATAAAACTTTTTTTATTATTAATTTTATTATTATTTTTAAGGCATTTGTTAATTTTTTTATTATTTTAGAGGTATTTGCTTGTTAAGTTGCATCTATCTTAGTGATATATAAGTCTACATATTTTTTAAAATTTATTTTCAATTTGTTGGAAAATATTTATTTTGATTTTTTTAGTATTTTTGATGTATTATATATATTTAAAAATTATATAAAATAATATAAAAATAAATACGGACAGGCCGGGCCGGGCCCAAGTTTTAGTATTTTTATTTGGGTCAGGCTTGGGTAAAATTTTAGACCTATTTTTTGGGCTCGGGCGAGCCTAAATTTTTAGTTAAGCCCTGCCCGAACTCGGCCCGGCCCGGCCCATAAGCACCTCTATTTGTGACCTTGTAAATGTAAATATTATTTGATTTGATAAATGGAATTACCGTTTGTGGTCTTTATTTCAAAAAGGAATCTCAAATTTTTATTAATAACTTCATATTGCATTTTACCCAAAAAGAAAAAAAATCTAGGACATGAATTGGAAATTAAGACTCAGTTTGGTTTCTAAATATATTTTTATTTTATTTCGTTTTTTGTTTTTTAAAAGCATTTTTTTTATTTTCTGAAAATTGGAAAACACATTAGTAAATAAAAATATTTCTTTCAATAATGCAAGCATGTTTGATACCTATCTTACTATAATAGAAACTTGAGAAATAAAATAAAAAAATATTACGTTTATATGAATTTGTATTAGGGTCACAAATTTATTATTTAAAAATTGTTGAAAAAAAATACTTTTTTGTGTTTATACGAAATTGAACCAATGTCAATTCTGTTTGATAGGAGAATTATTTTTTACATGTATTGTAGTATATCAAATAATAATAAATTAATTCAATTGGTACTTAATTAACGTTAGAAAACCATTGCTTTCAATTTCTTTTAATTTTATAAATAATTTTTAATGAAAACAATTAAAATATCTTTTATTATTTTTAATTTCCATATATTTTTGTTTTTATTTTCTAAAAATATTTTTAAAACTTTCAACTAAACACATTTTATTCAATATTTTCTTTTTCATTAAAAACAAAAGGGAAAACGGAAATCGTAAAATTAATAACTCTAAACATTTACACCTTGATAAGGATTTTGAACTTTCTTATTGACGAATTGACATTTCTTTATAAAGGCCAGATAGTCAGTTAGTAGTTAAGATTTAGGGTCAAATAATTGAGAATTGGGAAATGAGTGGATAATATAAGTTAAAAGCTTGTGATTTTCAGATTGTTTTCTTGGCCACAAAACTCTTATCCAAGTTAGGACATTGAGTTGTTAAATCACTTATTTACATATATAATTAAAAATAGGATTTTAACTTAAAAATATAATAAAAAATATTATGAAATTTTTGTGTTAAAAATTAAATTGTTTTTTACGCCTTTTTTAAAAAATGAGTAAAATTTTTGATCTTTTCTATTAAAAATTTTTATCCATTTGAAGTGTACTTTATATTTAACGACCAGATTTTAATAGTAGAATAAAAAGATTAGTTTACCCTTTCATTTAATGTAAAAAAACTAATATCCCTATTTTTTGTGTATAGGTGGTAAAATATAATTTGACTCATAATATAGAGACCTCATTAATACTTTTATCTAAAATATGCTATAAGTTTATTGTACTCTTTACAAATTTTGAATTTAATAACTGTATTTTTATTTTTAAAATTTAGTCCCTCTATTCTTTAACTTTAAAAAGTTAAGTTTACTTTGTTAATACTATTAAACTTTTTAATTGATGTGATATTTTGAAATAAAATGTACAATGTAATTAAAAAATATATATTATAATAAACTTAAATTTAATAAAATTAATTTAACTATATTAATTTTAAATTTTGAAAAGTCTTAGAAAATAAAAAGTGAATATAACACAAGTACTAGAAGACAAGTTGAAGATTGAAATGTCCAGAAGTAGTGAATCGAATTTGGAAATGACAAGCGGAAGGTGCGACCCCAGAGGAAGCCTGAACCTCGCAACGAATAGAGACGATGCACATCAATATCACATCACATCTTCAACTTTGGAGCTCAGCCTATACTAGGATTTTTCACGTGATAAAGGTGCCAAGCATGCCCAAAAAACAGTTCCCACACGGATGGCCTTTTAATGCCCAGGAAATTCTTGTTTTCCCCGAACGCCCCCACACCATTGCCCTTTTGTTTTTGCTGCTGATCCCTTCAATTTTTCCTTGTATATTTTAGCTTGCTGCCGCCGAATCCCTCTTTGGGTTTTTTAGCTTTTAGTAGTTTGGAAAACCTTATCAGAAAGAAATTGGGTTGGATCAGGGAGCAGCAGTATTATGTCATCATCTTCTTCATCTTCGATGATTAGCTTCGGCCAAGACGCCCCTCCGCCGACGCTGCAACAGCGCCTCCAGTTCATCGTTCAAAGCAGGCCTGAATGGTGGGTATACTGCATCTTCTGGCAAGCTTCCAGGGATGCTCAAGGCCACCTCGTATTATCATGGGGTGATGGATATTTCCAAGGGACCAAGGGTTTTGCAGGCAAATCCGGAAATAAGCTAAGCCAACCCAGATTTGGGAGAAGAAGATCGGGGAAAGATATTCAATCCGTTTTCTGTGAAGAGATAGATATTGAGAGGATAGTGGATGGCGATGTCACTGACTACGAGTGGTATTACACCGTATCAGTAAACCGATCTTTTGCTATAGGAGATGACATTGTTGGGAAGGCTTTCGGCTCAGGCTCCTATATTTGGTTGTGTGGAGATCAGGAGCTCCAACTGTATGAATGCGAGCGAGTCACAGAAGCTCGAATGCGAGGAATCCAGACCATAGTCTTCCTTTCGACTTCCTTCGGAGTAGTTGAATTGGGATCTTCAGAAATGATCCAAGAGAATTGGGGCTTAGTGCAACTTGCAAAATCAATATTCGGTTCTGAGATAAACTGTCTTGGTTCCAAGCATCCTGGCCTTGGATCTCAGCTCCAAATGTCAACCCAAATCCCTTTTCTTGATTTCGGCAAGGTTGCAAGTGATCAAAAGGAGTGGATTCTTGATGACCGAAAGCAACAAATTGAGGCCAAGAAGGACACTAGCGGTTTATTACGCCGCTCGTCATCGGACTCCGGTGCTGATTCTGAGATGGAGTTTAGCGTTGGGTCGAAGAAGAGAGGAAGAAAGTCGGGGACCGGAAAAACAACCCCTTCAAACCACGTGGAAGCAGAGAGGCTGCGGCGTGAGAAACTTAATCATCGATTCTATGCACTTCGATCTGTGGTTCCTACCGTGTCCAAGATGGACAAAGCATCTTTGCTTTCAGATGCAGTAGCCTACATCAAGGAGCTCAGATCTAAGATTGATAAACTGGATGTTAAACTCAAAGTTCAATCCCAAAAATCCAAGTTGAATGCCATCAATGTTTCGAATAACCAAAGAAATGCATCCACATTTAACTGTATAAGGCCGACCTATGATTATGGACCAAATACAATGGAAGTTGATGTCAAGATTGTAGGGTCAGAAGCCATGATCCGAGTTCAGTGTCCAGATATCAATTACCCAGCTGCGAGACTGATGGATGCCCTTAGAGACCTGGAGCTTCATGTGCACCATGCCAGTGTATCAACCGTGAATGAGCTAGTGCTTCAAGATGTTGTTGTCATACTACCTGCTGGATTTATAAGCGAGGAGATGTTGAGGACTGCTATCTTTCAGAGATGCAGTTGAATTTGCTGCTGCTTCACAGAAGTTATATATCAAACTTTTCCTTAATATGGATTATCATGAAGCCAAGCCATATAAATGTAACATTACTCCTTATTCTCCTCCACTTTCAAGTGAAATCATTTTCTTCTTGAGAGTTCCTATCCTATGGCCATCACAATCGGCTTTATTAATCATAAGCTAATCACTCTTCCTGCTTTATAAACTTAATTTCTTTGCCTTTCAACTAGCTAACGATATGCTTGTTTGATTACATATTTTTATGTATCCATCAAACAAAACAAATTCAGCAAACCACTTTGGGATGCTATTAGACTAGGATTGTGTCTTTCATGTCTCCAAACAATTAAAACATGAAATACTTCTTTTAATCACATTTAAAGAAGGCATCCATTACACAGTGATCCCTAGCGCAATTCTAAAACCACCCTAGTGTTTCAATCAGGTTATATTCCGAAGGAGAGGCTGCATTTTATACAGATTTAGGGTTTCAGAGAAAAAAAAAAGATAGAACAAATTGACAATGTCTTTATAAGTTATATAATTTTCACATTCGAAGGTGAAATAAAATGTTTTTTTGTTTAAAATTTATTTAATAATGAATGTAGATGAAAAGGTAATGAATTTTTATTTTAATACTACTTAAGATGGATTTGTAATTTTTAATTCTTTTATTTAAAGAATATATAAAAGGAGTCTATAATTTATTTACTAAGTTGGTGATCCGGATATTAATTATAATTGCGAGAAAAATTAGAATAAAACTCAAAACATTTGCATTAAATAAATACAAGCTCTACATGAGTGTTAAGTATTCACAACTAATCATGAAATGTAGTGTGATAATTGCTTACCTCATCTTTTAATCATATGATCGGAAATTTGATCTCCACTTATGAAAATAGAACACATCTTAAAATCATTTATCTCTTGAACTCATTTATGAAATTTACATGACATGTTAAATTACTCATGTATTGCATATGAGAATTTTTCAGATTACATAATATTTTATGTAACCAACAGCATAGCACGCCTCTAACAATTCAACTTAGGATTAAATATAAAATTTGTTTTCGAACTTGTTCACTTCTCTTATATTGGTACTTATGGGTTTTTTTTGTCCCAGATTGGTACCTGAGCTTTTTTTCGTCTACTAGTTTGATACTTTTTTTTTAACACCATTAAGTTTTAGACAAATGGCATAATGAAATTGTGACATGTGACATAATGACATCATCATGATGTCATTGCTTTTTTCCTTTTTCTTTTTCTTTTATTATTTCCTTTTCTCGTTTTTCCCTTTTCTTTTATTCTTTCCCATTTCCGTTTTTCTTTTCTTTTCTTCTTCTTCTCCACCTCTCTTTCCCAACCCTTGCCACAGCTAGCATGCATTACAACCGCGCTCCAACGTTGTCATCGGCGTTTGTTCTCTAGCCAACTTTTTTCCTTTTGCTCTTTCATTTCCTCTGAGTCACCACCGATCGGAGAAGCACCAAATGATCCACCTTTCCTTTCTCTCTCCCGCTTCTTCTTCTTTTCTTTTACTTTATTTTTTGTTTTCAAAGCCCCTGGCCGCCACTTCACTGCTGCTGTAACACCCCTAACCCATCTCCGTCACTAGATTGGGGTTATGGAGCATTACTGTACAAATCAAGACATTTATCATTAAACAGAAACAAAAATATAAAATAAATGATAACATTCGATAGTTTATAACAATCAAGGTGCAAATATGCTTACAACCCTTAAATTGAGCTTACGGGGCTTTAAAAGTAGTTTAGGAACAATCTGGGACTAATTTGAATCAAAACAGAAAAATATGCAAAAATTTGAAAATTTTAGAAACATGGGTCACACGGCCGTGTGGCTTCCACACATGCCTATGTGACCAGACTGTGTAACTAACTATGACCATGTGAAAAATCTTGCACCTAAAAATTAATAAGACACATGGCCATGTGGCCAAGCCGTGTACACCTTAAAAAGCTTCCAAACAAGGTAAAACTTTCATCTAACACTTAGGTTCCAAGCCAAATCAAAACCAACCATTTCCATACTTTAAAAACACATTTAAACAAGCCTAAAACATGCCAAAACAATCAACCTAAGTGCCTAATCAATTTGTCCTCAATAACACCACAATTCAATTATTAACCTCAATTCACATGACACATCAACTAATTTGCATTCAAATTCGTAAGTTTATAAATAAAACTTATGCCAAACTTATCATTTCTTCTTAATCATTCACATTCATTCATACCATGATTCAAACACTTAAATAAGGTTTATATCACATGACCAAAACAACTTTATATGAACATATTCACACCAAGATTAAAAACACCTACACAAGTAAGCTTACACCAAGCTTAAAACATAACATTTTTAATAAGTATCTAAACATATGCAAAAACACCTATTACATGCCATATAACCTAAAATAAACATACCAAAATTTACCAAAATGTATCTGGATAGTGTGATCTTCAAGTTGATCCGATCGTCCGACTCTATAAAATGTTATCTACAAGGAAATAAGATAAATAGCACAAGTAAGCTTCTATAGAGCTTAGTAAGCTCAATGGTTAAAATGATAAAGCTTACCGAATTAAACATAACAATACAAAAAAGTTAGAATTTCCTTTCAACCACAATCCATAATAGGTGAGTATATATACAAACGAGTATGAGATACACATACAAGATAATTCATTAACAAGCCACAATGCTATCAAGAAATTCATGAATAATCATCCAACGAATTTAACAATAAGACATTTAACACAAGAAACATTGTTCAATGAACAATATATGGGAGTATATAACTATCCATCCGAAACACGTCAAACGCTCAAACGAGCCAATCCAACAGATAACACGCCTCGACACCAAGTGCCTGGCCCATAGGTTATCATCCCTTCGAAAACACGCCTAGGCACTAAGTGCCAAGCCTAAAGGCTTTACGTCTGCCCCTGGTAACACGCCAAAATCACTGTAATATATCACGATAGTCTGCAACAAATGTTGGACTACAGTATATTAAGTGTAAAATTACAGATTAGGAATCATCGTCTCATCTCAAAACAATCCCTATACCACGTGCTTTATAACCTATTGGCATGCCAATCGTACTCTATCCTACATTTATTGGCCCAGGAGATATTACTACTAAACCAAGTCCAACAGTTTCTTATTCCCGTTCATACTAATTTGGCATCGAAATATTTAATTTAACAATCAACAACTAAATTCTCATTCAATTTATATTGTAAAATATATCAAAATAAACCGAACGAACTTACCAGAGCTAAATTGTAGTAACGACAAAAGTTCAGAAACTACTTAACAATCTTCTATTTTCCCCTATTTTCAAGTTTTTCTTGATCTATAATGAAATTTATTTTAATTATTAATCTTAATTTCATATACTATTCAATTAAATGCATATAACTTTTTATTTATAACTTTGCACATTTGACCCAAACATTTACACTTTATTCAATTTAATCCCTAAAATAAAATCAAGCTTAATTATAAAATTTAATCCTCAACCCATAGAACTGAATTTTAACCACATCAAAACAGTTCATATATGTTGCAATTTCACAATAAAACCATACGCATTTTTGTTTCTTTCCAATTAAATCCATAAACTTAAAAATCATATAAAATCTCTTAACAACGTATTTCTAACTAACACCCAAGTATTGAAATCCACCATTCAACTTCAAAAACACCCTAAACTCATCAATGGAATCTTCCAAAACATTTGATAGTTTCGAGAACAAAGGTACGAGTTAGCTAGAACTAGTTACAATGATTTCAAAAACGTAAAATTCATGAAAAATGAATGATAAACTCACATGCAAGGGAGAATTAGCAAACCAAAGCTTCTTCTTCTCCCAACAATGGCATTTTGTTCTCCAGCCAAAAATATAACCAAAATGATGGCCAATTTCTTTCATTTCCTTTTGTTTTGATTTCAACTTAATTACAAAAAAGTCATTCATTATATTTTTAATCCATTTTCAATTACCTACCATCCACTAACTATTGAAATGGCTTATTTTCAATATTAACCCATCCTATTTTACTTAATCACCCAATTGGCACTAAAACTCTAATAGAAATTGACTTTTGCACTTTTTACGATTTACTCCTTTTTACTTAATTGACTATCCAAACGTCAGAATTTCTAAACCAAATTTTAATACAATATTAAATACCTCATAAATATTAAATAATTAATACTTTTAGACTCAGACGTCAAAATTGTGGTCCCAAAACCACTATTTCTGACACTACTGAAAATTGGGCTGTTACAGCCACTGCTCTCTGATGTCAAATTGAGCCACCACCATTGAATCATCTTGGACTGTGGCTTCTCCTCACAGCGTCCTAGATCTCGATATATTGATAGCTTCAATCAGAAGCTAACTCTTCTTCAAACCGACTGGAGTAGAGGGCACTGCTCGAAGGCTCTACTTTGTCAGACCTTTTTTTTTACTTTCCTAGGATGAGTCTTTTGCATAAGATGAAGACCGCTCTTCCGAGCTGTATTTGTACATTTCTTTTAACGAGCTAGTCTAAGTCCAGGTTTAGGAGTGAAGATGGGCAAGAAGAGGAGTGTAGGGAAATTTCTTGTTGTTTGATTTTATGTTATTATGGATTGATGGGTTTTGTAATGATTCTTGTTAGCTTGTCTATTCATAACTCCCACCCTTTTCTATTTGATGTAATTTACTCTATTCAACATTTTTTTTGGAAAGGGAATAAAAAAAATTCTTTACTTGTTACCCTAATTTTGTAAAGTATGGCATTGATTGATTAGTTTCCTTTAAATTTACGTTCAGGGGTGTTTAATTTAGAAGTAAATGGGCATACATTGGCGACAAGCGAAAACTTGAAGAGAGGTCGTTCATGGCAAGAATATGAAAGAGAGGTCATTCATGGCAAGAATATGAGACCTAAAAAAACTGATAATGGTTCATATTTCAGGGGAAGTTTTTAAATGAATTAAAATCCACTAGTTTTTTTGTATTTGCGCTTAATTTTTTTTATCTTGAATATTTTAATACTCCATGGTGATAACACATATTTATAAATATAGCCAAAAGGGAGATTTTGGTGGTGATTGGATGGTTAGAAAGCGAGGAAAAATTTGAGGGTTTTTGACTAGAAGAAAGAAAGAAGAAAGATGAAGAGAAGTAGGCCCGGAAAATGAAAAATAAGAAAAGAAAAGAAAAAGGAAAAAGGATGGAAAATAAAAAAGAAAAATTAAAAAGAGGTATAAAAGATGCCACGTGGCAGCACGTAATTGGCCATCGCTACCATGTAAGCAAAAAATTAATGTTGTTAGTCTCAAATACTAAACTAGTGAACAGAAAAAAAAAGTTTGAACACAAATCTGAGATAAAAAAAATCATAGGTATCAATCTAATACGAGTGTAGAAGTTTAGGTATGAATTTTATATTTAACCTTTCTTTTTATTTATGATGTTAGAGTCTATCTTATTTTCCGGTCAATTAATGCTACTGCCACTGCAATCCAGACATTTTGGCAACACAGGAAAAGATGTTTTATTAGGAAAGAAAAAAATGCTTATGGAGGACTTGATTCTTTTTAGTGAAGCTTACATCATCATTGTTTTGGAACGGAGGTTATGAAGACATTAATGTGTTTTTCTTTTTGGACAATTAATGTGTTTTTCTTAATGAAATTGGGAATTTTTTGATGGCAGTAGAAATTAATTCTACAGCTACTTTTGTAAGAAAAAGTAAATGATTGGTTATGAATGTATTTTATTTTAAAGAGAATTGAATTTTTAATTATATAGTTCATGGATAAAATAATTCATTATTAAATTTATATTTTTAAATTTGAATTTAATAAAAAATTTAGTAATTATGTAACAATAAAAGCTAAATGATATAATGAATTTAAATTCAATAAAAGAATTTTAATTATGTCAACAATTGAATTTATATTTCTAAATATAAAAAATAAAAAAATAAATTCATTCAAATAAAAATATAAGTAAAAATATAAGGAATAGATTCTAAATATACTAAAACTACAACAACCTTGACAAAAGGAAAGAAGGACTAGAGGAAGAGAAATGGGACAGAGAAGAAAAAATTAAGGCATTAGGATTTAGGATTCCTTTTATTGATTATTTTGATTATAAGTTAACCTTTGAACAAAAACTAAATAAATCCACTGTTTCAATGTTTAAAATTTATCTAATAATTTTTTTTTAGTTTTAATAAAATATTGTTATTGACAATTAAATTGAAAAAGTATTACCTACATTTCATAAAATAAAAAAAATAAAAATCAGAAGTAATAATTTTAAAAAAAAGTTTATTGGTTAAAATAGTTCAATCGAAAATAACTTTGATATGAAAAATAAAATAAAAATTATATATGAAATGGAATTAACTAAAATACATTTAATGATTGTGGTAATTTTACTGTGTCATGCATTGTGTTTTGTGTAGTTGGTGAGTATTCCTTGTCCAATTTCGAGGTTTAGGGTTGTCATCTAGGGAAGTTTGGTGGCGATATCCAGGAGGTTTCTGCTATAGTATTAAGCTAGAAGCACGAAGAGGGTGTTGCAGGCTTAGTTTCCTATGATTGTAGTTTTGAAATATAACGTGGATGGGGATCTGCATGCAAAAGGAATGATATTTTCTGGTCCCTTGAGGCCCTTTCAAAATGCTTTGAAATGCTGTGGTCTGGCATGGTGTAAAGAAAGAGATAAAAGACCTTGGAGGCTCCAGACTGGATGTTATTCACAAAGTAACATTTACAATAAATACCCAAATCTAGCCTATGTCTAATTTCTAGTTGTTAGGAGTTTAGAATGGTTATAATTTCAAATCATCTTTGAAGAAATGGTAATTTCATTTCTTGGAAAAACAAAAGTGGTACTTTTGTCCCATTAAATTTGTACCCTTCCTTCCACATTAAAGAAAAAAAAATTAGAAAAGGAGAAATTGTCCTATCTGACTAACGCACTTATATCCACAGCCAATTTTCCCCATGGTGGGCCTAGCTGACTAATTGAAAAGGTCCTTTATGTGTTTTGCCTCTCTACTTTTCAATTCATATAGGAAAAATGACCCCCACCTAGACGAATAAAATTTTGGACTATTCATGAAGTGATATGTCTCAAATTGAAATTATGATTAAGTTTTTATGAGTGAAACTTATTAATTGAAGAAAGTGAAGAAAGTAAGATATTATCCTTGTTTTAATATTTTCGAGATATTAATTCATGTTTAATGTGTAATACTTCGAAAATTTCTATAATAAGAAAGTAAGATATTATCTTTGATATAGTAAATAAAGAAATAAAGTGACAAAAAGGGAAATTTTAAGTTAGGATAGCATTGGGAAGTATACTATGATATATTAATTCAAGAAAGGACTAAATTGAAAAAGTGAGAAAAGTTTTGTTACCTAAGAGTAAATACTCAAAACTTGAGGGGTTAAAGTGTAAATATGAAAAAGTTGAAGGACCAATAGTACAAATATTTTAAGGGTGGAATGATCTAAAAACTAAAGAAAATGGATGAATTAGGACCAAATTGAATAGGTGAAGAATTATGAGGGACTAAATCACAATTTTACCAAATTAAGTGATGACTCAAGGATGAAATTTTAAAAGATTATAAAAGAGCAAAATGGTCAATTAGAAGAGAGAGAACTCTAGAAAGTAATGATGATGTTGGTGATATTTTAGATTAATTAAATAAATAAATATTAGTTTATTAATATTTTGATTTGATTTTTAATTATATTTTATTATTATTTTATTTAGTATATAAAGAAAGAAAGATGAAGAATTCTCTTCATTTTTACCATGCCACCAACGTGAGAAGAGAAAAGAAAGAAAGAAATTTTCTTTTCTTTATAATTTGGTCCTTTTACCGAAAATTCACCATTTTCACTTAGAAGCCAAAAGAATTTCCATAGCTACCAAGAGAGAAAAATAATAAGGAGACTATGGAGAGTTAGAATATCAAGTTGGATTCAAGAAATAGAAGATGGAGGAGTGAGAAAATAAAGTTAAAGATTGAAAACAATAGGACAAGGTAAGAACATCAAGATTTCAATATATTTTTAAGTTTGATATTATTGAAAAAGCATGAAAATGATGTTAAAGTAGAGTTTTCTTATATAAGGTTTTATGTTCTTGATATGTTACTGAAGGGAAATAAGAGAAAGTGATGGGAAATATTGTAGAGAAAGGAAATGAGGGTGTTATAAACATGGTTATCAACATTTTGCATTAAAACAATTTTAGACAACAGCAGTAGTCTGACTTAAAATTCACCAAAAATTATAGAAATTGAATTAGAGGTTAATTAATGTATTAAATTAAATCCTATTGAGTCTAGTTTTACATAGAAAAAACTTTGTAAGAAAAAAATATCATATTATGATATATATGAATTTTTTTGAGACGAGGTCAGATTGATTTCGGGTTCCCCTGTTCTGATTTTGGAAAATCATCCAAAATTGTAAAAAATAATTAGGGGTTTAAATTTATATTTTTAAATTCTTAAATGAGTCTATTTTTAATAGAAACAAACAAAAACATCATTCAAACCCCGTACTAAGAGATAATTAATTTTAAGTAAAGAAATGTCAAAGCTGTCAAAGAATAGAACAATGATAAATTTGAAGATTTTACTATTCATATTGGCTAAACTATAAATTCTAAAATTTTTATGGTAGAAAGATATTTGAGTCTAGTTTAAAAAAACATGAAGCGAATCTTAATTTGGAATTCTGTAGCTCAATATATAAATAATTTAGTGACTATGACTCAAGTGGACAACTTTGAATGAACATTTTTATATAATTAAATACTGAAATTATAGATAATGTTACATATAAGCAAGTTATATACATTAAGGATGTGGAATGGAGAGGAGGAGGAGGAAAATATATATGAATATTCAGCTAGCATGGGTTTACATTAAAAATGGCTAATTTTGCATGTTTTTGGCTCATGGACTAAATTGAATAAAAGTAAAACTTTAGGGCCAATTTTGTAAAAATGTCAAAAATGACCAAATTACATAAAATGAATTTTTTATTGTCTAAATTAATAAACTGAATGAAATTAGTAATTTAGATCAAGATCAGGTGGAAAATCGAGGAAAATAGAGAATTTCTAAAATGCCCCTGAATCTCGGTATTTCTACAATTTAGTCAGGTAAATTCGTATGATTAAATTTTAATTTTTACATATTTAATTGATGATTAGTCTTTATGTTTATTGATAAAATAAAATTATTGCTAAAGTTATGAGAAATGAAGTGAAAGTACAAAGTAATCTGAACGCAGGATTGAGTACATTCGTTTAGTGCAAGAAAAGAATTGACGGCAAATTATGCAAGTAAAACGAGGTTCAACATTTGTTGTGAACTCTCGTGTTTGCTTTCTGTTTAGCTTTCATGAGCTTCAGTCAACTCATATGTGTTTGCTTTCTGTTTAGCTCTCATGAGCTTCAGTCAACTCATATGAGTTTCAGTTTAACCCTTCTGAGTTTCAATTCAGCTCCTTTGAGCTTCAATTTAACCCTTATGGTTTTCTGTTCAGCTACTATGAGCTTCCTTTTAACCCTTATGGGTTTCTGTTTAGCACCTATGTGCTTCTGTGTAGCCTTCAGGCTTCTGTTTATGATGTACTCAAATCTGTAAAACGTTCTTTGGTTTGATAATGATTGTTAAGTGCCACGTGGAATTAATGTGAAAGAATTAAAGTTATTATTAATATTGAGCTCAAATATGTGAATTCATCAATTGAGTTGTGATTGGCAGGAAATGTATATGAAATGAATTATCTAAATGAATTATTACCCGTATATGCCTGAAGTATATATATAATGGTTTGTATATGTTATATGGACACATAGTGTGGAAAGTATATGTACATGGAATTTGATTAATGTTAAGTCCGATATGAACTAATATCGGAATAAATATACATGAAATACATGGAAATTATGGTACATGAAATATTGATTTAATGAAATGAATGATATATGTTTATGAAGAAACAGTAAGAAAATGATATGTATCATGACATGTATATATGTGATTATCTTTGATATGTTGATACAAGGAAATTATGTAAGTTGATACAAGTATTAAACTCAAGTGTGACGTGTCGAGAAAATAGGTATATCAATGTTGAATTTAAATGTAATATGTGCAAGTACACTAACAAGTGTTGTTGTTTGATGCTTAGACAAGTGACAAGCTATTGGTTGAATGGTAAAATGTTTATTTATACAATGCATTAAAGCGGTAAGTAATCAAGAGAAAATATGATAGTGCTCATGAAAAAGTGGCAAGATTTAAATTATGCAATTTCTTATGAATTTACTTATCACATGATTAATTCGAAAAAGGCTTTGTTTAAATGCCCTAGCTTGAGACCATGGTTGAATGATATGTTTATGACTTGTGAGTCATACACATGAAATGAGTGTGGGAAGTAAAGAAAAGCCAATGAAAATAAAGTAAATTGGAAGAGTTAAAGTTATTTAAAATCCTACTAAGTTTGGGATAATATGTACAAGTGATGCTATGAATTTGTTAACCTCATGTGTTGATGAATATAACTTCATGACTATTGCGGTATCAATGTTGGAATATTCTTGATATGTATAAATTTCATATTTGAAATAACTTGATATGATTAAAGATTACACGAGCTTACTAGGCATTTATTGCTTATTTTTTTATTTTTATTTACTTTACAGATTATCAAAAGCTCAATCGGATTGGAAGTTGGACGGAGTTATATCACACTATCCAACAGTTCTATCGGTAATTTTGGATTATTTGATTCTGGTTATAATGGCATGTATAGGTTAATTTGGTCAATGTTGGCTTGCAAATGCTCTATTGTATCTAGCCATTGGGATGACTTGTGATGGACATGTTTTGATGCACATATAGTATAATGTTAGATGTGAGTGTTTGGTATGGTTGAATGATGATAATCTTATAGGTATGTTAATACTTAGTATAAGTAGGCATTTAAGTGATTTCGATCAATTTGATAAGTTTGAATACTAGAGTATATGTGATGATAATACATGTATAAAACTTGGTTTTAGCTTGATTTGAATGCTATGATATAGGATGGTTATGTGTAAAAGTGTTGATTTAGGTTTATGACAAATAGGGTGAGAAATGTGGCTTGAAAAATAGCCTATTTTTGTCCACACGGGCAGAGAGACGGGCGTGTGTCTCTTGACCATGTGAGACATGCGACCTGGCCACACGAGCGTGTAACCCTTGTACCTTGGCGAAGTTTTAATATAAATAGAAAAATTTTCTAATGAATGATTTGGGCCTCGAGGGCTCATGTAAGGAACTATATGATTAAATTTGATCGAAATTTGATATGAATATTAAATGTTTATGAAATGTCTGTTACTTGATCCGTAAACTCCAGTAATACTCTGTAACCCTGTTCCAGTAACGGATTCGGGTTAGGGTTGTTACATAATGTGCTTAATTCAGTGGAGCAAAAGTCACTGTTTAAGAGTAGATCTAGCATAATTGAGTGGAGTTACATGCAATCCTAGAAATAGGATAACATAAATCTACCGGATTAGAGTTAAATCTAATAGAGGAATCCATAGATCGAGTTAATGCGACAATAGGAGTTTTAATTAGAAAGAGTATAACACCCCTAACTCATATCCATCACCAGAATAGGGTTTCAGAGTATTACTAGAATTTACAGATTAAAATACAGAAAATTCATATCAAGAATCAATCATAAAGTCCCTTACAAGAGCTTTCGAGGCCCAAAACGTTCTTCTTCTTTTTTTTTATAATAGAGGCCCAAAACATTCATTAGAAACAAGTCAGGACTAAACAGGGTACTCAGAGAACTTTTCAAAAATCTCAAATTTTTTCTAAGGTGCATGAGACACATGCCCGTGCGGCCAGGCAATGTGGCTCATATGGTCAAGACACAGGCGTCTCAAGCCATGTGGGCATTCGAAATTGGGCACACAGTCGTGTTGCAGCTCGTGTCCATACCCGTGTGACTCTCTAACTTAGGTCATACGGCCAAGTCACACGCCCATGTGCTAGGCCGTGTGAACATAATAACTTGCATTAAATAGGTGCAGGGGTTACATGACCAAGCCGCATGCCCTTGTACTAGGCCGTGTGGATAATTTTGAGCATTCTGTTTCTCAACTTTTAATATGCAAGGGACAAATGGCCAGCTCACATGCCCATATGCTACACACGGCTGAGACACATGCCTGTGTCTCTGCCTGTATAGACGAAAATAGGCCATTTACAAGGCCACTTTTCTCACCTAATTTGTCTTCCACCTACGTCAACACTTTAACACATTCGCAAGGCAATACCAACCATTCAAATAAAGCCAAAATCAAATTTAGCACATATTATAACACCCCATATGTCCAAGTATTCAAACTTACCTAACTGACCCAATTCACATATATGCATATTTCACTAATTATGCTAACTCAAATCAATTAACAATGAGCCTATATGATTTCCATCACTTAACCAATTCAAAAATTCATCAAACATATTAAGACCATATATAAACACATCAAAACATGTCTATCACAAGCAATTCCAATGGCTAGTTATAGCCAAACATTTACGTTACCATCATTGGTTACATTTAACTTATACATGCCATTATAACAAAAATTTGTTTGCTATATATATATATACACCGAAAAGTCAAAGGGATAGTGTGATGTGGCTCTGACCAACTTCCAACCTTTACGAACGTCCAAGTATTATAAAATAGAGGAAATAAAACAGAGTAAGCATTAAATGCTTAGTAACTTCGTATAACAGAAAATTTACTTACCATGCATTTACATTTCTAGTAAACATGCAAAGTACATCCAAAATAAATTGACTAGTAGCCTAAACACATAATTTCATCAAGCATGTTAGTCATTTATTTCACATGAATATCCAGAAACATGTATAAGCTCATCAAATATAAAATTTCCATGTATTTTATGTATATACAGGCAACAATTCACTTTGAATTCATTTATTCTCTCAAATCAATATTTTTTCTATTGAATCATTTAAAATATATGTAACACTCCTTACCCGAGACCGTCACCGGAGTCGAGCACGAGACATTACCTGACTTAGCTTACTAATTCGGGCATAAAAATTTGCTTTTAAAATTAATTTAGTTTCATTAATTCAATATGTCCTTAAAAAGGGTCCTCGAGACCTTAAAACATGAAATTGAAATGGTTCGAGAACAAACTAGAATCAATAAAAATTTTCCGATCACTTAAACAAATCAAAACAATTTATTTCATCTTTCATAAATAAATTGTCTATCTGCGTCATAGTCACTAAATAAATCATAACTCGAGTTAAAAATCTCGAAATCCAAATCCGTAAATTTTCTCTGAAACTAAACTCACATATCTTCTTACTAAATGTTTTTCAGAATTTTTGCTCAAGCCAATTAGTATAGTTTATTAGTTAAAGTTTCCCCTGTTTTAGTGTTTGGCTGCTCTGAACTCTGTTCACTACAAATTAGTTTTATCCTTTTAAAGAATTCAAATAACCATGCCGTTTATTTTTTTTAAAATTAGACTCAATAAGGAATCTATACATATAAAGTATAACTCCTAATTATTTTTTTACAATTTTTTGTGAATTTCTAAAGTCAGAATAGGGGATTTAAAAATCACTCTGACCCTGTCTCACCAAAATTTAAATATCTCGTAAAATACAACTCCTTTATTTACTCTGTTTCTTTCATATGAATATAAACTCAATAATATTTAATTCTATATCTTATTCACTATCTAAATCCATTTTTACTATTTTTAGTGATTTTTCAAATTCATGTCATTACTGCTGTCCAATACTATTTTAAAGCTAATTTCACCTTTTTCGTGATTTCCATGGAATAACTAGCATTTAGGCATACATAACTCCAAACATGTCCTTGATTAGCCATTCCAACAGCTAATCATTATCAAGCATTTACATACCATTCATCAGCCATGTCATAAGATCATACACACAAAATGGCTACGATGCTATACATGCCATACTCAAAATGAAACGTCTAGCTATACCAAAATAATCCTTGTGATAGTGTGCCCGGACCTCCGACGTACTTTACGATCCTCGAGTTGGCTTGAAAAAACTATAAAAAGAAGGAAAATAAAAAGTAAGCATTAAGCTTAGTAAGTTTGCATGCAAATAAATAACAACATTCATAAGAATTATCTTACTACTTGGCATGATACTACTTAATGCAACTTCATTAATTGTCATAGACATATTTTAAACTTCTTCACTTGCTCACTTACTTAAATACTTACTTACTTAATCAAATTTATTAATACATTTTACTTACCTTTTTCCTTATCAAGCATAAATGAACATTATATACTTACCTTTGCTCTTCTAGCATGAACTTGTCTTACCCTTTTTAGTATAACTCATTTTACCTTACCTTACCTTGATATTCTCTTTAAATTTTCCCGTTGAACCACTTGGAATACTAAGGATACACGGGTACCTTACCATTTCCATGACTTGTCATGGTCTTACGCGGTATCCTTTTGAAACTTACCATTGCCATGTCTTGACATGGTCTTACATGGTATCCTTGCCTTATGAACTCACCAATGCCATGCCTTGGCATGGTCTTACATGGGAACTTTGCCTTATAGTAACTTATCAATGCCATGTCTTGACATGGTCTTACATGATTTCCTTGCCCTAGAAACCTTACCAATTGCCATGCCTTGGCATGGTCTTACATGATATCCTTAAACCCTAATGTCATGACATTTGTATCCTACACATTCCTAAGGTTCAACCGGGACTTTCTAAAATTACTTCTCCGTCAATTCATGCTTGAGTCTTCTTTGAATAATTTCATAAAATAAATATACACATGCTGGAAATTAACAACATTAACATAAAATAATGGAATATTGCATTTATTTACCGCAAACTTACCTCGAAACAAAATACGATCAACTATATCAATTTAGTCCACTATCTTTTTCTTTCCTCGGTCTAACTTCGGATTTCGTTCTTCTTGATCTATAATAAAAAAATTTAGCTTATTTAATACTCACATTTATTAAAACAGTCCTTGACTCAAACTTTGGCAAAATTACATTTTTGCCCCTAAATTTTACATATTTACACTTTTTCCCCAAGGCTCGAAAATTAAACTTCATCCTATTTTCTTATGTTTGATGACATGCTGATCATTTTCCCCTTCTATGGCAACATCAAATTCTCACTCTAACATGTACTTATGAACATTAGGTATTTTTACCGATTATGTTGTTTTACTCATTTTCACGTAAAATCGCTTAGCAAAAGTTGTTTAACACAATTTCAAGCTTCATATTCTATCATTAAACATCAAAATAAACACATTTCACCTATTAGTATTTTTCCAAATATAAACCCTAGGTTAAATTATTGCTAGAATAAGCTTAATCAAGTTACCAGGACTCCAAAAACGTAAAGAACATTAAAAACGGAGCTAAAATGGACTTACAATCGAGCTTGAAAGCTTGAAAAACCCTAGCTATGTCTTCCTCATGTGAAATTCGACCAAGGGGTTGAAGATAGAAAAAAATTGGCTTTTAATTTTGTTTTTAATTCATTTTAATAACTAAATGACCAAAATGCCCTTAATTAAAAACTATGGTGTTTTATCTTCCTTTAGGTATTTTTGTCCAAACTAGTATAATGGTCTAATTAATATCCAAGGACCTTCACTTTAAAAACCCATTTCGCACAAGTACTTAGTACCTTTGTGAACTAGAACACACATTTTACAACTTTTGCAATTTAGTCTTAAATATCAAATTGGACCCTCTATCAATAAAATTTCTAAACGAAATTTTCACACAATCATGCAATCATGCCATAGACCTTAAAATGACAATAACATAAAATTTTATACCTCAAATTTGTGGTTTCGCAACCATTATTCCGTTTAGGCCCTATTTCGGGATGTTACATTTCTCTTCCCTTTAGGGATTTTCGTCTCCGAAAATCTTACCTGTGAAGAGATTTGGGTACTGTTTTCGCATGGCCTCTTCGGGCTCCCATGTAGCCTTATCTACCCATGTCTATTCCATAGTACTTTCACAAGTGCAATACTTTTGTTCCTTAATTGTTTTACCTCTCGAGCTAGAATCTTTACCGGTTCTTCACCGTAAGTCATGTCTGACTGAATCTCAACCTCTGTCTGAGAAATCACATGTGACGGATCTAAATGATAATGACGTAGCATAGACACATGAAATACATCATGAATATTCTCTAACTCAATCGGTAAAGCTAACCGATATGCTAATGGTCCAACTCTCTCAATCACTTCGAACGGTCCAATAAAACGTGGACTTAGTTTGCCTTTCTTGCCAAATCTGAGAACTTTCTTCCACGGGGATACTTTTAAAAACACTTTGTCACCAACTTGATACTCAATCTCTTTTCTCTTCAAATCTGCATACGACTTTTTTCTGTCTAAAGCTGCTTTCAAGCAATCTCTGATGACTTTTACTTTCTCTTCTATTTCCTTAACTAGATTAACCCCGTAAATCTGATTTTCCTTAAGCTCTGCCCAATACAAAGGTGTGCGACATTTACGTCCATACAAAGCTTCATAAGGTGCCATCTTCAAACTCGACTTATAACTATTATTGTAGGCAAACTCTACTAATGGTAAGTACTTTTCCCAACTGCCTTGAAATTCCAGTACACAGCATCTAAGCATATCTTCAAGTACTTGAATAGCTCTCTCTGATTGACCATCGGTCTGAGGATGGAAAGCTGTACTAAAACTCAACTTTGTGCCCAAAGCTTCCTATAATTTCTTCCAAAACCATGAAGTAAATCTCGGATCTCTGTCTGAAATGATCGATAATGATATCCCGTGTAGTCTAATCTCTGAAATATACAACTCGACCAACTTACCAAGTGAATAATCCATACGAACTGGGATAAAATGAGCCGACTTCGTTAACTTATCAATCACAACTGATACCACATCTTTCTTTTTCGGTGTCAATGGCAATCCTGTCACAAAATCTATAGTAACTCGGTCCCATTTCCACTCAGGGACTAGCACAGGCTGTAATAAACCTGAAGGTACCTAATGTTTGGCCTTTACCTGCTGACAGATCAAGCATCTAGAAACAAACTCTGAAATGTCCCTTTTCATTCTACCCACCAGTACATTTTCTTCAAATTATTATACATCCTTGTACTACCTGGATGAATAGACAAAGAACTACTATGTGCTTCCTGTAAGATCTTTCGAATAAGCTCATCATTCTTCGGTACACATATCCTGTCTCTGAACATCAAACAACTGTCAAAATTGATCTGAAAATATGACTCTATATCCGACTCACATTGAGCTCTTTTGGCTAACAACTCACTGTCATTTTTCTGAGCTTCACAAATTTCTTCAAGAAACATCGGTTTAGCTCTCAACTCAGCTAAGATAAAACCATCATCTGATAGGGCTAGACTAGTGTTCAAAGCTCTTAATGCAAACAAAGATTTCCTACTCAAAGCATCAACAACAATGTTTGCCTTACCTGGGTGATAATCGATCACTAGCTCATAATCTTTAATCAACTCTAACCATTTTATTTGCCTCAAATTCAAATCTTTTTGAGTCATCAAATATTTCAAACTTTTGTGATCAGTGAATATGTGGCACTTCTCACCGTACAAATGATGTATCTAGAACTTCAGCGCAAAAACAATGGCAGCTAGCTCTAAATCATGTGCCGGATAGTTCTTCTCATGTGGCTTTAGCTGTCTGGAGGCATAAGCAATTACCTTTCCTTCCTATATAAGTACACAACCAAGTCCATTCATGGACGCATCACTGTAAATCACAAACTCCTTACCTGGTTCTGGTTGTACAAAAACAGGAGCTTTAGTCAAAAATGCCTTTAACTTGTCAAAACTTTGTTGACACTTCTCATTCCATTCAAAGTTGACATCCTTTCGCAGCAATCTCATCAGCGAGGTAGCTATCATGGAAAATCCCTCTACAAATCGTCTATAATATCCGACAAGACCAAGAAAACTTCTAACTTCTGATACATTTCTAGGAGGCTTCCAATCAACAATGGCTGAAATCTTGCTCGGATCAACCTTAATACCTTCACCTGAGACAAAATGTCCAAGAAAACCAACTTCTCATAACCAGAACTCACTTTTGCTAAACTTGGCATACAACTGATTATCTCTCAGGATCAATAAAACTATTCTCAATTGCTCTACATGCTCAGTCTCATCATGAGAATAAATCAAGATATCATCAATGAACACAACTACAAACTTATCCAAGTACGGTCTGAAAATTCGATTCATTAAGTCCATGAAAATGGCAGGAGCATTAGTTAAGCCAAATGGTATCACAAGGAACTCATAATGACCATACCTAGTCTGGAAAGCAGTCTTCAAGACATCTGACTCTTTAACTTGCAACTGATAGTATCTGGATCTCAAATCTATCTTGGAGAACACAGTGGCTCCCTTCAATTGATCAAACAGATCATCAATTTTAGGCAATGGATACTTTTTCTTTACTGTTACCTTGTTAAGCTGTCGATAATCTATGCACAATCTCATTGATCCTCTTTCTTTTTCACATATAGCACTGGTGCACCCCATGGTGAACTACTGGGTCTTATAAAGCCTTTATCTGTTAATTCCTACAACTGAGCTCTCAATTGTTTCAATTCCAATGGGGACATTTTATAAGGAGCAATAGAAACAGGTGTGGTACCTGGAATCAACTCAATACCAACCTCAACTTCTCTAACAGGAGGCAAACCTAGTAGTTTTTCCGGAAATACATCGGGAAACTCACATACCACAGGCACTGATTCAATTTTCAATTCTAGATCTTTAGTGTTCAACACAAAAGCAAGATAAGCTTCATACCCTTTTCTCAAACATTTCTGAGCAGACATAACAGAAATCATGGAAAATGAACTATCTGACTCTTCTGAATTAACCCGAAGAATTTCACTATTTTCACATTTCAACTCAATGAATTTCTTTCCACAATTCACTATCACATCATGTGTAGTCAACCAATCCATACCAAGAATCACATCAAACTCATCAAATGACAATAGCATGAGATCGGCCGGAAAACAGTAGCCTCTAATCATCAAAGGGCAATTTCTACATACTTTATCTACTAATACATGCTTGCCTAATGGATTCGATACTTTAATCACAAATTCTATAGATTCTATAGGCATACTCATACTAGGCATCAGTTTCATGCAGACATATGGACGAGTTGAACCCGGATCAATCAAAGAAATAACTCTAGTATCACGAAGAGAAAATGTACCCGTAATCACATCGGGGGAGGATGCCTCTTCGCGAGCACGGATAGCATAAGTCCTCGCAGGTGCTCTAACATCTGGCCTCTCTACTAAATCTCTAGATGTACCTCTATTACTTGCCCCAGCTCCCAGATTTCTCAGTGGTCTGCCTTTGACAGGAGCTTTGCCTAGTCTTACACTCGGTATTGCTTCCCTTTTAATCATCTCGGGACACTCCCGAATAAAATGGTCTGGTGCACCACATCAGAAACAACCTGTCTCAGTTGCTCAACACTGACTTGGGTGATGTCGGCCACATCGGGGATACTCTGGTCTATCAGGCTGAACACTGCCAACACTTGCAATCGAAGTGGTTTGAGCTTTCAGACTCATAAATCTTCTGACTCTGTTTCGGTTAGAATATCCAGTTAAAAAATTAGATCTAGTGGAGAAATCTCTAGGCCTCTTGGATATAGACTAAAATGACTTGCTCATTAGTCTTTTCTTCGTGTCTTGCGTCTCAATTTGAACTTTGCCCTTTCTTTTTAATAGCTCCTCTGCCTTACAGGCTCTCTCAACTAGGATAACAAACTCTTTTATTTCTAGGACACCAACAGACAATCGGATATCATCATTAAGCCCATCCTCAAATCTTTTGAACATAATAGCCTCTGTAGACACACACTCTCGAGCATAATTGCTAAGTCGAACAAACTCGCGCTCATATTCAGCCACTGTCATATTACCTTGTTTCAACTCTAGAAACTCTTTTCTTTTCTAGTCAACAAACCTCTGACTGATGTACTTTTTACGAAATTCCTCCTGAAAGAAATCCCAAGTGACTCTCTCTTTCGGTAAAACTGATATAATTATCTTCCACCAGTGATAGGCTGAATCTCTAAGAAGTGATACAACACATTTCATACATTCCTCAGGTGTGCAGGATAACTCATCAAAGACTCTGATAGTATTCTCGAGCCAAAATTCTGCCTTTTCTGCATCATCATCTTTTGTAGCTCAGAACTCTTTAGCTCATTGTTTTCTGATTTTATCAACTGGTGGTTTTTCTCTTATAACTGTACCTATGACTGGGGGAGCTACATGGGTGGTCTGATGATCATGAGGGGGTGGAGGTCTAACAGCCGGATTCGTACGAACGAACTCGGCACACCATTCATTCATAGCTTGGAAGAAGGCTTCTCGAGCCCCTCCTCCTTGACTAACTGTAATGGGCCTTACACTACTATTTGGTGGCATTGTCCCTTCTGCGGGAGTGGGCGCGTTACTCTCTACATCATCTGCACTAGCTTGTTCGGGATCCATAACTATAAAAGAAAAAAATTTAAAATCGTCAGGATTCGTCACACTATCAACACATAAGTATGGAATGTATAGCTAGACTCTTACTCATACTAAATATTACAAGAACCAACTAAACCTTTACTCTGATACCAATAAATGTAACACCCCTTACTCAAAACCGTCGCCGGAGTCGAGCACGAGGCGTTACCTGACTTAGCTTACTAATTCGGCATAAAAATTGGCTTTTAAAATTAATTTAGTTTCATTAATTCAATATGTCCTTAAAAAGGGTCCTCGAGACCCTAAAACATGAAATTGAAATGGTTCGAGAACAAACCGGAATCAATAAAAATTTTTCGATCACTTAAACAAATCAAAACAATTTATTTCATCTTTCATAAATAAACTGTCCATCTGCGTCATAGTCACTAAATAAATCATAACTCAAGTTACGAAACTCAAAATCCAAATCCGTAAATTTTCTCTGAAACTAAACTCATATATCTTATTACTAAATTTTTTCAGAATTTTTGGTCTAGTCAATTAGTACAGTTTATTAGTTAAATTTTCCCTTATTTCAGTGTTTGGCTACTCTGACCTTTGTTCACTACGAGTTAATTTTCTCCTTGTAAAGAATTTAAATAACCATGCCGTTTATTTTCCTTAAAAGCATAGTCAATAAGGAATCTATACATATAAAGTATACCTCCTAATTATTTTTTTACAATTTTTAGTGAATTTTTAAAATTAGAACAGGGGATTCAAAAATCACTCTGACCCTATCTCACCAAAATTTAAATATCTCGTAAAATACAACTCCTTTATTTAGTCTGTTACTTTCATATGAATATAGACTCAATAAGATTTAATTCTATACCTTATTCACTACCTAAATCCATTTCTACTATTTTTAGTGATTTTCCAAATTCACGTCATTACTACTGTCCGATACTATTTTAAAGCTAATTTCACCTTTTTTGTGATTTCCATGGAATAATTAGCATTTAGGCATACATAACACCAAACATGTCCTTGATTAGCCATTCCAACAGCTAATCATTATCAAGCATTTACATACCATTCATCAGCCATGTCATAAGATCATGCACACAAAATGGCTACGATGCTATACATGCCATACTCAAAATGAAACGTCTAGCTATACCAAAATAATCCTTGTGATAGTGTGCCCGGACCTCCGACGTACTTTACGATCCCCGAGTTGGCTTGAAAAAATTATAAAAAGAAGGAAAATAAAAAGTAAGCATTAAGCTTAGTAAGTTTGCATGCAAATAAATAACAACATTCATAAGAATTATCTTACTACTTGGCATGATACTACTTAATGCAACTTCATTAATTGTCATAGACATATTTTAAACTTCTTCACTTGCTCACTTACTTAAATACTTACTTACTTAATCAAATTTATTAATACATTTTACTTACCTTTTTCCTTATCAAGCATAAATGAACATTATATACTTACCTTTACTCTTCTAGCATGAACTTGTCTTACCCTTTTTAGTATAACTCATCTTACCTTACCTTACCTTGATATTCTCTTTAAATTTTCCCGTTGAACCACTTGGAATACTAAGGATACACGGGTACCTTACCATTTCCATGAATTGTCATGGTCTTACGCGGTATCCTTTTGAAACTTACCATTGCCATGTCTTGAAATGGTCTTACATGGTATCCTTGCCTTATGAACTCACCAATGCCATGCCTTGGCATGGTCTTACATGGGTCCTTTGCCTTATAGTAACTTATCAATACCATGTCTTGACATGGTCTTACATGATTTCCTTGCCTTAGAAACCTTCCAATTTCCATGCCTTGGCATGGTCTTACATGGTATCCTTAAACCCTAATGTCATGACATTTGTATCCTACACATTCCTAAGGTTCAACCGAGACTTTCTGAAATTACTTCTCCGTCAATTCATGCTTGAGTCTTATTTGAATAATTTCATAAAATAAATATAAACATGCTGTAAATTAACAGGATTAACATAAAATAATAGAATATTACATTTATTTACCGCAAACTTACCTCGAAACAAAATACGATTAGCTATATCGATTTAGTCAACTATCTTTTTCTTTCTCCGGTCGAACTCCGGATTTTGTTCTTCTTGATCTATAATAAAAAAATTTATCTTATTTAATACTCACGTTTATTAAAATAGTCCTCGACTCAAACTTTGGAAAAATTATATTTTTGCCCCTAAATTTTACATATTTACACTTTTTCTCCAAGGCTCGGAAATTAAACTTCATCCTATTTTCTTATGTTTTATGACATGCTGATAATTTTTCCCTTCTATGGCAACATCAAATTCTCACTCTAACATGTACTTATGAACATTAGGTATTTTTACCGATTATGTTGTTTTACTCGTTTTCACGTAAAATCGCTTAGCAAAAGTTGTTTAACACAATTGCAAGCTTCATATTCTGCCATAAAACATCAAAATAAACACATTTCACCTATGGGTATTTTTCCAAATATAAACCCTAGGTTAAATTATTGCTAGAATAAGCTTAATCAAGTTACCGGGACTCTAAAAACGTAAATAACATTAAAAACGGGGCTAAAACGGACTTACAATCGAGCTTGGAAGCTTGAAAAACCCTAGCTATTCTTCATCATGTGAAATTCGGCCAAGGGGTTGAAGATGGACAAAAATTGGCTTTTAATTTTGTTTTTAATTCATTTTAATAACTAAATGACCAAAATGCCCTTAATTAAAAACTATGGTGTTTTATCTTCCTTTAGGTATTTTTGTCCAAGCTAGTATAATGGTCTAATTACTATCCAAGGACCTCCACTTTAAAAACCCATTACTCACAAGTACTTAGTACCTTTGTGAACTAGAACACACATTTTACAACTTTTGCAATTTAGTCCTAAATATCAAATTGGACCCTCTATCGATAAAATTTCAAAATAGAATTTTCACACAATCATGCAATCGTGCCATAGACCTTAAAATGACAATAAAATAAATTTTTCTACCTCGAATTTGTGGTTTCGTAACCACTATTCCATTTAGGCCCTATTTCGGGATGTTACAATATCGATGGATACCCAGGTAGTACACACGAAGTGTACAAATTTGTAATTCGTCAATTCATATTCAAGGATGCTCATATGAATACATAACAGAAAGCTCTTTCGAGCCATATAACTGGAAGCTAATGTGAGCGATGTATCGGGAAGCTCTGGAGAGCCATTAACGAGAAGTTTATGTGAGCCAATATCAGGAAGCTCCGGAGAGCCATTAACGGAAAGCTCACAAAGGGCTTTTAATCAGGAAGCTCATGAAGAGCCATATATCGAGATGCTCATAAGAGCTATGGTGTGTTCACAACACATGTAGGATCACAACCAAATTGGGATGCTTCGAAGAGCTATTAATGGGAAGCTCGCAAGAACCATATATAGGGAAGCTCATGACGGCTAATAACAGGACGCTCTTTCGACCTGTGATGTGTCCGCAACACATGCAGTACCAAAACCAATTCAGGAACCTTGTATCTATCGAATTTCATTTATTCAAACGGAACATAATATTTGTCGAGCATTGTTGGATATGTGATCAATTTCATATATATGGCATTTACACAATTCACATATACAACATTCAATTCAAACATATAAGTATACAAAGTTTAGTTACACGAACTTACCTCGACAAGTGTTCGTGTATTTGTAATTTACTAATCTGATACCTTCTCTTTTTCTCGTTCTAACTCTGTATTTGGTCTATCTGGATCTAATTGAGCCAAATAAGTTTGCTCAAAACCCAATTTTTCATGGCTAGGTTTTCCATGTTTTTATTTGGGAAAGATGAGGATAAATGATGATATTTTTATTATTTAATCCATTTATCGTTTTTAATTTTTTATCTTTCCAATTTAGTCCTTTTCTTTTCTTGAATTTCCAATGATGAATCATCAGACTTATCTACTAACTCCTCTTAATGGTCTATTTGCCATATAAAGACCTCAAATTTTGAATTCTATAGCTACTAGAACTCAACTTTTGCGTTTTATACAATTTGGTCCTTTCTATTAAATTAAACATGTAATCAGTAAAATTTTATTAACGAAATTTTCATATGATATTCCTATCATAATGCAGACCATACAATAACAGTAAAATAATTTTTTCTTTCGAATTCAGATTTGTGGTCCCTAAACCACAGTTCTGATTTAATTGAAAACGGGTTGTTACAAAGAGATTTCAATTAATCAACCTAGAGTCAGTTGTTCTTACTCTCTAAAGAGATATTAACATAATTTATGGATTTCTACGGATCAAGATATCGAGTGATTAAATCGTTTAAATCAGAGATTAATAATAATAGAAGGAATCTAGGTGGATTCTTTCTTGGGTATTGTCTCTCTTATTGGTTATCTTTCGATTATTTTTCTGATTCGTTCTCTGTTGCGTTAGTTTAAAAACACATCACTCCAAATTGTCGGCTAAATAATAAGAAAACGGTAATTACTAATAATTTTAGTCCTCGTGGATATGATATCTCTACTCACTGTAGCTATACTATTATTCGATAGGTCCACTTGTTTTTGTCGTATTTATAATTAGTTCAACGACCATCACTTGTGTCAAAGCTCAAACTAGAAAGAATAATTAAAGGGATTTTTTTTATATAAAATTTCTAAAGATTTGTAACTTTCCAAGTCAACTATCAACTCAAAATTTATGTGGAGGTGTACCATATTAGACAATTGTAATTAGTTAATATTACTAAATACAATTGCTCTAATCTCTTACCATTTTGCATTATTTGGGTTTTCAAAAGAGTGTTTTCATTAGCGTAGATAATAAAGTTTGACGGATTTGAATTTTGAATTATTGATGGAATATAAATTTCATTTTTTTTGGGTGTAATTATTTTAATTTTAAGATTAAATTGTTATTAATTTTATTTGAAATTGGAATCTAAATAAGGGCTAGATTAATTAATTTGAAATTAATTTTAAATATTTTTAAAATTTTAATTTAATTTACTTTTACTTTTTAAAATTTTTGCATGGAGTGGGTGGATATTTGGATATCGATGATGATAAAACCAAGTTTTTGTTTTAAAATTTGCTTTTAGAAAATTAAGAAAATCAAAACCCAAATCTATTTGAATTTTATTTTGGAAATCATTGTTTTCAAATTTGTCTTAAGACCTCAAATTGATTTTATCTTTTAGAATTACTTTCAAAGTCCAAATCCTTTCTAATTTGTTAAAGCCAAGACCCAATTTTGAAGTGTTTTTGAAGCCCAATATATTTTTAAGGTCCCGTTCCAATGGAAGCCCATTTTAAAGTTCAAGTCTAGACGTAGGGTCAAAGCCCATTTCAATTTTCAGTTTGAAGTGTGAGGAAATGCAAAATTTTCAAAACCAATCACATTGCAGCAATACAATCATACAAATAGTCAGAACACAGTATCGCGATTAAAAAATGAAAGGCTAAACCAAAATACAAGAAGCAAAAACAAAAACAAAAAGTCAGACACCCTAAAAGAAAAAGCAGGGAGGTCCCTTTGTGTTTTTGAGATTTTTTAGGACCTCTACATTTTTAAATTTCACCCAAAGTCCCTTCCTCTTTTTTGAGGACCTCCGCCATTCTAAATAACAATATTAGTCCCTATTCTTTTCAATTTAATTCAAAATTTGAAATCTTTGGTGGGAAAAATTGCCAGCTAAATCCCTCTGTTTTTTATATTTTCTTAAAAAATTTAAGCCTTTTATTTTAATTTTAAGTTAGTCATTTTTTCCTTTTTTTAATATGATTTGAATTTAAAATTTTAATTTCTAAAGGGAATATTATTTTTATATTTTACTTATTAAAATCAAATTTTTTTGTGTATTTGCAATTTCATTTTTTTTTATCATGCATATTTTGAATGTGTTTATTGGTATATTTTCTAGTATAGATATTTTTTAGATTATATGACGATATTCACACTATTTTTTTTATGAGTTAGTATTTGATATATTGGAAGTATAGTTTTTTTAATTACACAAATAGTTTTAAAAAATTGATATTTTGAGGATATTTTAATACTTTGTTGTTGATAAGTTTAGATCTAGAAGTTAAGTTGTTTTTAAATTTGATTTGTTTAGGTTTTAAATTTATGTGGTTAGATCCAATTTTGGTGCTCTATAGATTTTAAGTTTTCAACTGTGACTTTTAATTACAATTTTAGATCTTTAGCTCAATTAGATTTCAATTGTAAATTTATATTACATTTTAGACCTTTTAATTCAATTAGGGTGTTTTAGTTTAAATTAAAATTTTGTTTTTAAGTTCAATCAAATTTATAAATTAAATTAGTTTTTTTATTTTAAGTTCAATTAGATTTTAAGTTTAAATTTCAAATTTGGATTAGATCTAAATTAATTAGTTTTCAATTTCGGAATTTAGTTTTTAAAACTTCTTCAATTTTTGCTTGGTTTTAGAAATTTTAAATGTTTAGGATTTGATGACTTCGTTTAGATTTCTAAGTTAAATTAGATTCATTTCATTTTAGTCTTTGGAATTTTAAATATTGGGCTTTAATAAATTAAATTAGACTTTAGTTCAGAGTTTAATTCTTATGTTTTCATTAGATTTAGTTTTTCTATTTTAATTTAGAATTTAGACATCAATAGATGTGGATTTAATTTTTCTTTTGGTTTTAGATTTTAAATATTGGATTCTTAGAATTTTTTTTAAGTGTTAATTGTAACACCATAATTTCATGTCTTACACAACAAGTAAAAGCTCATTAACAAGGCACTCATCATTTTATTGTTCGTATAGGTTTTAAGTCAATCATATTTATTAGCTATTATTAGTACATGCTAATCTTATATCAATTAATCCTATAAACGTATTTAAACATGCAGATGGTTCGTTTAGCAAAATTCTCAAAATATGTTTTTAGGTATCGATACTAAGACTAGGGTATCGATATTTTCTTTAAGTGGTATCGATAACACCTAGAAAAATGATACCAAACTTGTACTCTGTTTCTCATTTAAAAACTAAAGTCTCAAAAATTATCGGTACTTATCATGAAATATCAATAATTTTACCCCGAGTATCGATACTTGAGCTAAGGTATCGATACCAAATCTCTATTATGACTTCCTGAACGTTTCAAGACACAGAGGTAACCGGATTATCGATACATCTGCCCCACACCTAAAAAATGCAACATACTTATGCAAATAACCCATCCTAATTTAGTTTCTAAACATCATGTAACAATTACTTCAGCAAATAAATATCCAAGGGCCCAATTGATAGTTCAAAATCACAAAATCGTATCCGAGCAAGTAACTTCAAACCATCTTCATGTTCATGAACCCAAACATAACTATAATATGTAATCCTTATAAACTGAATCAAAAGCCAACAAAATGTTTAGAAATTATCATGGCTATAATCAAATCAACCACATTGCCTTATTGTACCAGCCCATTTTTTAGTAAAATCAAAATAGTGGTTTCAGGACCACAAATCTGACCTGAAAATAAAGTTTATTTTTATTTTATTATTTGGTTCATATTATGATGGACATGTCGTGTGAAAATTTTGATACGAAAAATTTATCGATTAAGTGTTTAATTACGAGAAGGACTAAATCGCATAAAATGCGAAAGTTGAATTCTAGTAGCTATAAGGATTAAATAGCTATGGGATTCAAAACTAGAGGTCCCTATATGGTAATTAAAACATTAAAGAAAAGTATGTAGATTTTTGGTGACTCATCCATGGAAAAATTAGAAAAGAGTAGGGACTAAATTGGAAATTGAAAAAAAAAGTAATTAATTAAAAAGATGATAAAAGAAATATCATCTTATTTTTGTCATCTTCAACCCCAAATTTTATGGAAACCCTAGGAGAGAGAGAATAAACTTTCAAGGCTTAATTGGATCCGGACAACACAAATTCGAGGTTAGACCGAGGAAAAGAAAAGGTTTCGGATTAGTAGATTTTATAGGCGAACAAGTGTCGAGGTAAGTTTGTGTAATTTAATCGAGTAGGTAATTATGTTAATTTAATGTTATGCTTGTATGTAATGTGACTTATATTGATGTACATTACTTGAATGCTATAATGAGAAATTTAATACATGCTTAATATGGTGAGAAATGGTTAAATCCTGATTGAAGATTGAATTCCGATGAATATATGCACTTTCCCGAAACGAATAAGGTCCTACATTTTTTGCGGACGGGATTTAGCTCGGACGAGTAATCCTATTGACCTTGTTATAGAAAGAATTTAGCCCGAATGGGTAATCTCGATATAATACCTCTCGAGTATACGTTATGATTAGGGTTTCGCCTGGACTGGTAATCCTAATTGAGCTCTTCTGAGCATACGTTATGTAAAGGATTTAGCCTGGACTGGTAATCTTGATATATGATATGTGACTCGAGAGTTTGTTCCTTGGTTAGGTGCCCTAATGGGTACCCTTGAATAAGAATTGACGGATTATTGAATCGTACACCTCGAGTGTACTACTTGAGCATCCATCGGAATTTTAATGATTCAACAGACATAAAACTCTTGACATGGCATGAGAATTATGAGATGTCATGCTAATGACTTAAAAGAATATTGCAAGATGACCTCATCTATGTTTATTTGATTGATAAGAAGATTTTGGTGACTAACATGTTTGATTGAGTGTATGTGTTTAGGGAATTTAGTCAAATGGATGGAAAACATGATATTGTATGCTTAGATTTAATAAACGAGATTGGTAAGTTTAGTTTCTGTTATACGAACTTACTAAGTATGTAATGCTTACTTCATTTTATTTCTCCCTGTTTTATAATGCTCGGAAGCTTGCGAAGGTTGGAAGATCATTGGAGCATCATCACACTATCAACTAGTTATTTTGGGTATACATAGTAAAATCATTTTGGTATAATGGCATGTATAGGATAACTTGGCCATTAGTGGCATGTTAATGATACTTGTAATCTAGCCATTGGAATGGCTAGTAATGGTTATTTTGATATGATTAAGTAGGTTATTATGAGATAATCATATGTGATATGTTAAGTATATGTGATCAAATGATGTTAATGCCTAAGTTAATCCAAGGTAAGGCTATGAACGCATATGCATGTGATGGTATGCTATGATGAATGATGGAATTGTTTAATTTGAGTGCTTGGAGTGGTTGGTATTAGATGTGTGTTTCAAGTGTAGGTCTCAGGTGAAATTTTGGGTGAGAAATAAAGCTACAAATGACTTCATTTTGTCCACATGGGCAGACACATGGGCGTATGTCTAGACCGTGTGTGACACACGGCTTGGTAACACGAGTATGTGGTTAGGCCGTGTGTCCTCTGCACCTTAATTTTGAGAAACAGAATGCTCAAAATTGAGCACACGGGTAAAGACACGAGCGTGTGTCTCAGCCGTGTGTGCTACACAGCCTAGAACACTGACGTGTGTCTTGGCCATGTGAAACCTGTACCTAATTTCAAATTAAATTAATTAACCACACGGCCTAGCACATAGGCGTGTGGCATGGCCATGTGCACAAAGCAAAGAGTTACACGGGGTCGAACATGGCTTGTAGCACGGGCGTGTCCCTTGGACCACACGGGCACGTGAGCCTTACACCTTGGAAAATTTTTGAAATGTCGCAAAAAATTTTTAGAACTCCTAATTAAGTTTCGACTCGATTCTAATGCTTGTATTGGGCCCCGAGGGCCCAATCAAGAGACGTTTTGTATGATCTCGATTAATGAATAGTAATTTACATAAATTATTGTAAAATGTTCTAAAAGTTCTGATAATACTCTGAAACCCTGTTCTGATGATAGATACGGGTTAAGGGTGTTACATATAGAAGTATCAGAGCTGCAGTTTAGCTAATTCTCGAATTAGACATAGCAAACATGAGTTTAGCTATACATGCCATTATATAAATTGTGATAGTGTGATGACTTCTGATCATTTAAATGTGTTTTCATATAGAAAAGTCATCCAACTGAGCTAGAACTGAACCCGAGGAAGCTGTGAGCAATGCTTCAGTTTCAATTCAAAAGGTTACGTTTGCGTCTGGTAGCGAAAGGCCCATGTCTGAGGGTTGAAGTGAGGAGGCAAAACAAGCTTTTTTTTGAATGATGAATGAATGGTTTACACAGTATTTGAGAACAAACCCCGCTGTACAACGACCTCGCCCACCTGTTCCTCAACCTGTGACACCCCTAATTTGACCCTAGTCGAAAAGTGGTTTCGGGACCACAAAATCGAGTCATAAAAATAATTAACCGTCATAGTTGATGCTTATTATATGTATATATGCATGTGTGAAAATTTCATGTTTGAATTTTGTTAATTGTAAGTGAATTTTATTAAATAGGACTTATGTGAGAAAATTTAGAAATGTGCTAGGCAAATGTAAAGTGGCCTATTAATGCATGTTATGAAAATGATGGGTTTGCATGTCAAATTACCCAAAATTAGAGTTAGTGGCCGGCCATGCTATGGGGTGAAATATGTTGGAAACATGTTGTGTCAGTGTGTTATGTTAGAAAGAATAAAATAAGAGGTTAGTAATAAAGTAATGAAAAGAGAGGGGTGATGAAAACAAAGTTGTCTCATCCATGCCCCCTCCATTGCCGTGAATTGAAGGAAGAAAACAAAAGAAAAGAAAAAAAATGTTCATCTTCTTCTCCTACCTCTCTCAAGCCGAAACTAACCAAGAAATGGAAGAAAGCACACCTAAGGCATTCGGCCATCTTGTGTTGGGGGGAATTAAGGTATGATATCATGTGATTCTTTTGAAATTTTTGTGAAGTTGAGTTTGTTTTGGTGCTCATAACATGACCCATGTGTTAATTTTTGAGTTTGTGTTGCAAGAAACATTTGGTTATGTCCTTATATGTCAAATTGATGATAAATTTTTGATATTTGGTGAATGAATATGGGTTTCGGTCATGGTAGATAACAAGGAATGTGGTTGTTGTTCTTGTTAATTTGGAAGAATTTTTGGTGGATAGGTGCTTGAATCAAACAAATGATCATGTGTGTACACTAGGTGCTAGTTGAGAAGAATCGGTCACTATATTGGAGGCCATTGCCGAATATGAGTTTAGTTATTGAGAGTGATGAATGTGTTTTGAGTTGATGGAATAAAAGAATGCTTAAAGGTGTGTATTATTAGATATTTGATGAGGCAAATGAATTACAAATATGACAGTCGATGTGAATGTTGTAACATGTGATTAAATGCACATGAAACTTGGAAATATATTTCGGGTAAGACCCAATGACTACGTGTGGAGATTATGTCCGGGTAAGACCCGATGACTACGTGTGGAGATTTTGTCCGGGTAAGACCCGATAACTTCGTGTGGAGATTTCGTCTGAGCTAAAGGTCTCGCCGATAATCCAAGTAGAGGTTAAAGCTATAAGACTTCGTAATAAGAATTGCTTATAAATATATTCAATGCGAAAGGTTAAACAGGTATGTACTCCAAGTTTATATGTGAGCTTGATTTGAACTAAATCATAAGGTAGTTATGTGATGCATACGAGAGCAATCTATGAGACTATTCCTATGATTATGTGACATCGGATCAGTGTGAGAGGTTATGTGAAATCATACAATATATCTATGTCACATGAGCTCACTTTTATGTGAAAGTTTATCTGCCTATTGTATATGATGAGATGTGCATATTCGGTAAATGGATGGTATGCCCGAAGGAAGAGTGAAATAAAATATACGAACAACTATGTTATAATTTGATTGTTATCTATTGACACTGCTTAAAACTTACTAAGCATTGTAATGCTCACTCCGTTTACTCTGTTTCCTCTGTTTTATAGATCTCATTGCGAAGCTACAGGCTCGGGGATCGTCAGCAACTAGTCACACTATCACTATCTACCGCTTGTTACTGTTATGTTTAGAATTATTTTATGGCATGTATAGAATAGACTAGTGGCGGAAGAATATTTTTGGTTAATGTATATAAGCCATGCGAAAATGGCATCTTTTGAATGTTTACTTAGTGAAGTTTAAATTTTACCTCTGGCTGTGCTTAGTACTTATTTAAATGAACGATCTTTATCTCAAGAAAAAGTTCAAAATTTTACTGTTCTGACATGAGTTACAAGTCTGGTAATGCCCCTTATCTATTCTGGCGACGGTTACGGGATAAGGGTGTTACACAACCGGTTTTTGAGGTACCACAGGGTGGAGAACCTGTTAGAATTGGTAAGCCTCCGATAGATAAAATCCGCAAGCATGGGGAAAATGAATTTAGAGCTACTGTAGATGATGATCCAGAAAGGGCTGAGTTTTGGCTAGAAAATACTATCTGGGTTTTTGATGAATTATCCTGTATTCCTGCAAAATGTTTGAAATGTGCAGTATCCCTACTGAAAGATACAACTTGTCGTTGGTGGAATACCATAACTTCAGTTGTACCGAGAGATAATGTTACATGGGAATTCTTCCAGGCTAATTTCAGGAAGAAATATGTTAGCCAGAGATTCATGGATCAGAAAAAGAAAGAATTTTTAGAACTCAAGCAGGAAAATATGACTGTATTCAAATATGAAGGAGAATTTATTCGGTTGGGCAAGTATGCCAGAGAATGGGTTCTAACCAAGGCTGAAATGTGTAAACGCTTTGAATAGGGTTTAAATGAAGATATCAAGTTGTTGATTGAAATTCTCGAAATAAGGGAATTTGCAGTGTTAGCCGGTCGAGCACACAAAGCTGAGGAATTCAGTGAAGAGAAGAAATAAGCTGAAAGAGAGGCTCAGATTTCTGGAAAAAGAACTTTGAGTAAGTCACAATCATTTGCTTCTTAGAAATTAAAGAAGTATTATGATCGTGTTACCATATTTACGGGATATTCTGGAAGAGAGTGGGCTCTCAACGTTCTAACCTAAGGTCTTCATCACCATCTGTAACCAGTGTGGGTAGTGTTGGTAATCCCAAACCGAAATGTAAACATTGTAACAAATTTCATGATGGGGAATGTCGATCTAGAAGTGGAGCTTATTTTGGATGTGGTTCACTTGACCATTTTCTCAAAGATTGTCCCGAAAGAGTTGAAAAAGAGATAGAACCAGCTCCAAAGCTTAGTAATCCTGTTTTGAGAGGTATACCACCCCGTTATCCCGGCAATGTTAGTGGTAGTCGAGGTACTACCAGGGATACAACAGTTAGATCTGAGGTGCGAGCACTTGTAAGAACATATTCGTGCTAGAGAAGATGCCTCTGCACTAGACGTCATTACTGGTACACTTTTTCTACTTAATACTGATATTACTGCATCGATTGATCCTGGTTCCACACATTCATACATATGCATGAGCTTAGTGAATGTTAAAAATTTACCTGTTGAATTCACTAAATTTGTGGTTAAAATTTCAAACCCCCTGGGCCAGTCTATTATGGTGGATAAAGTTTATAAGAATTGTCCGTTGATGGTAAAAGGTTATTAATTTTTGGCTGACTTGATGTTATTTCCATTTGATGAATTTGATGTGATTTTGAGAATGGACTAGTTGACCCAATATGATGCAGTGGTGAATTGTAACCAGAAATATATTGTATTGAATGTGAGAGTGGTGAATTACTTCATGTTGAATATGATAAACTAGATGGATTACCTAATGTGATTTCAGTAATATCGGCATAGAAATATGTCCGAAAGGATTATGATGCTTACCTTGCATATGTACTGGATGCTAAAGTATCTGAGTCCAAGATTCAATCAGTGTCAGTTGTATGAGAATTTCCTGATGTATTCCCATAAGAGTTACTTGGTTTACCATGGGATAGAGAAGTGAAATTCTCTATAGATCTTGTTCCGGGAACAACATCTATATCCATAGCACCTAATGAATTGAAAGAGCTGAAAGTACAGTTGCAAGAGTTGATTGAAAAAGGTTTTGGTCGACCTAGTTTCTCACCTTGGGGTGTGCCGGTTCTGTTCGTAAAGAAGAAAGATGGATCGTTGAGGTTGTGCATCGATTATAGACAGCTCAACAAAGTTATAATATAGAACAAGTATCCATTGCCTCGTATTGATGACCTGTTTGAGCAGTTAAAATGTGCCACTGTATTTGCAAAGATGGGTCTCCATTCTGGTTACTATCAACTATAGGTAAAAGAATCAGATGTGCCAAAGACAGCTTTTAGAACCAGGTATGGACACTATAAGTTTCTTGTGATGCCATTCGACTTAACAAATGCACTTGCAGTGTTTATGGACCTGATGAACAAAATTTTTAGCTCATATTTGGATAGGTTTATGATGGTATTTATAGATGATATTTTGGTTTATTCTCGAGATGAAAATGAACATGCTGAGCATTTGAGAATAGTGTTGCAAACTCTGCGAGAGAAACAATTGTACGCCAAATTCAGTAAATGTGAATTTTATCTACGGGAAGTTAGTTTTCTTGGGCATATAGTATCTGCTGAAGGTGTTATGGTAGACCCAAATAAAATTTCAGCCATTGTCAATTGGAAGCCACCGAAGAATGCATCTAAAGTTCGAAGTTTTCTGGGACTAGCTGGTTATTATCAGAGGTTTGTAAAAAGTTTTACAATGGTAGCTTCTCCGATGACTCGTTTACTACAGAAAGATGTCGTTTGCTACAGAAAGATGTCAGTAGAGTTTTGACAGATTAGAAGCTTTATTGGTAGAAGCACCAGTTTTAGTTCAGCTAGAATTAGGTAAGGAATTTAGAGTTTAAAGTGATGTGTCATTGCATGGTTTAGGCTGTGTTTTGATGCAAGATGGTAAAGTAGTAGCCTATGCTTCGCGACAGCTAAAACTACATGAAAAGAACTACCTGACACACGATATTGAATTGGTAGCCATAGTGTTTGCATTGAAAATCTTGCGGCATTACTTATTTGGTGAAAAATGTCACATATTCATTGATCATAAAAGTCTAAAATATTTGATGTCACAGAAAGATTTGAACTTGAGACAGCTTAGATGGCTTGAATTACTAAAAGATTATGACCTCGTCATTGACTATCATCCGGGAAAAGCCAATGTAGTGGCAGATGCTTTGAGTAGAAAATCTTTGTATACTATGCGAGCAATGAATACTCGATTGCCGTTATCTGATGATGGTTCAATCATAGCTGAGTTAAAAGCTAGAACAATGTTTTTACAGCAAATCTCTGAAGCTTAGAAAAATGATAGTAAGTTGCAAGCAAAACGAATACAAAGTGAATTGACTCCTGACTCAGAATTTTAGGTCGGGACTAATGGTTGTTTGTTACTTAGAGGCAGAGTATGTGTATCGAAAAGTTTAGAACTAGTACAGAAGATTTTGAATAAAGCTCATAACAGTAACATGTCTATACATCCTGGTAGTAATAAAATGTATAATGATTTGAAAAAGATGTACTGGTGGCCGGGAATGAAACGAGATATTTCTGAATTCGTATCTAAATTTTGACATGTCAGCAAGTAAAAGCTGAACATCAGTTGCCTTTTGGATTATTACAGTCGATTACGATACCAAAATAGAAATGGGAAAGAATTACTATGGACTGTGTATCGGGGTTGCCCCTGTCTCCAAAGAGGAAAGATGCCATTTGGGTAATTGTTGATCGATTAACAAAGTCTGCATACTTTGTTCCAGTACATATGGATTTTTCCTTGGATAGGTTGGCTGAATTATATGTTTCTGAGATTGTCAGACTCCATGGAGTGCCTGTCTCCATTATTTCAGATAGAGACCCTCGGTTTACATCTCGATTTTGGAGTAAATTTCAAGAAGCTCTGGGTACTCAGTTACACTTTAACACTGCATTTCATCCCTAGACAGATGGTCAATCTGAACGGGTAATATAGATCTTGGAATATATGTTTCGATGTTGTGTACTTGAGTTTGAAGGTAACTGGGAAAAGTATTTGCCCTTGGTTGAATTTGCTTATAATAACAATTATCAGTCTAGTATTAAAATGGCATTGTATGAAGCCTTGAATGGTCGCAAATGTAGAACTCCATTGTATTGGACAGAACTCAGTGATAAAAAGTTACATGTAGTCGACTTGGTCTGAGAGATCGAGGAAAAAGTGAAAGTAATTTAGGATAGTTTGAAAGTAGCCTCTGAACGTCAAAAGTCCTATGCTGACCTGAAATGAAAAGAAATAGAATTTCAAGTCGGTGACAAAGTATTCTTGAAAGTGTCACCTTAGAAGAAAGTTCTTCGGTTTGGTCGTAAAGGAAAACTGAGTCCACGGTTCATTGGACCATATGAGATTATAGAAAGAATCAGACAGGTTGCATATTGGTTAGCTTTACCACCAGAGGTTGCTCGGATTCATAATGTTTTTCATGTGTCTATGCTACGACGTTATATGTAACACCCCTTACCCGTATTCGACACCGGAACAGGGTACGAGGCATTACCGGACTTACCACAAAAACAATCACACAATTTTGAGTCATAAATTTGCGTCCAAATTAAAACCACTCACATTCAATCATAAAGTCCTTAGCACGAGCCTACGAGGCCCGAAACATGCTTTGGAAGTGGTCCGGGACTAAACCAAAAACTTTAGAAATTTTTACAAAAGTTAAAAAATTTTCCACTAAACAAGGGTCACACGCCCTTGTGGATATGGGACACCCCCGTGTGGGCAGGCCGTGTGGTCACACACGCCCGTGTCCCAACCCCGTGTAACTTTCTAACTTGTAACCTATGAACAAATTGAGGTCACACGGCCAAGTCACACGCCTATGTGATAGGTCGTGTGGAACATTATTTTTCATAAAATAAGTGCAGACTTCACACGGCCATAGGCACACGCCCGTGTTTGAGGCCGTGTTGCCCACACGACTGAGATATACGCCCGCATCTCTGCCCGTCTGCTAAATTCTGAGCATTCTGTTTCTCAAAATTAAGGTGCTGGGGACACACGGCCGGATCACATGCCCAAGGAATAGATCGTGTGTCGCATACGACCTAGACACATACCCGTGTGTCTACCCATGTGGACAAAATAAAGTCTATTTACCAAGCCATTTGCCACCCTTATTCACACTTGGACTTACACCAATTCAAAGGCACAAAACATGGCATACTTAGGCAACCAAACATCCACAATTATGGCTAAATTATATCAATACAATACCATCCACTATCATTTTCACAACATTTATCATGTCCCAAATTAACCATGCTAATTTCACATATACAAGGTATCATTAAAATACTTTCATAACACCTATTTTTGCATAAGATTATCATCTCACCAATAAAGCACATTTCCAAACATTCCACATTCATGCTAAAAATCACACTCCATCATACACCAAGCATACCATGATCATAACACCAAAGACATTATCACATATACATAAATAAATGGGCTTACAACTATTTTAGCCAAAATAAGCCAATTACATGGCTAAATATCAAATCAACTTAAACAAATATGAGCCAATACATTTGGCCAAATCAAATGACACATATAACAAAAATACCAAATCCCTATACATGCCATACATTCAAAATGCTAAGACCGTTAATACCCAAAATGAGAGTTTGATAGTGTGATCTGAATCTTCGACGATCTCTGATTCTGAGTTAGCTTGGAGACACTATAAAAACATGGAAAACAAACGAAGTAAGCTATATAGCTTAGTAAGCTCGTATGTAAGAAATAAGCAACCTTACCATGCACATAACATTAAAATGATATAACATGATTAAAGGTAAAGCTATCATAGTTTCATAATCATAAGGTATTCTATTACAAGACTTACCTCATGTTCATCATTTCACATATTTAATAAGCATGAGCTTCATGTACATACCTAAGCCTTAACAAAATGATTTTACACATATTCTCATCTTTGACATACTTGTGAACCACTCGGAATAATAATGTCAGGTACTCGGGATTCTTGCACACTAAGTGCCACATATCTAGCCAATGCTACCTCAATCTCATATCACATAGTTGCTCGCTCTCGAGCTATTATCGAGCCTACTCACACAAGTTGTCAGTCAAGACGTAGCTATGCGGTGCTGCTCACACAGGCTGTCAAGTATTTGCTACATATGCCGGTATACTCAGCCACTGTAGGACGTACAAGACCAGCACCTGAATCACATAATCACATAACACATACTAACCTTGGTGACATGTTACTTGTATCCTACCCTATTCCTAAGGTTCAAACAGGATTTCTGCTTGTCGATTCGTAGTCGAACTCGTTCGTTGAGTTATACTCATTCACATAATCAAATATACAATTCATGCAATATTAGAGCATTTAAATACAATTATTTTAAAGCTTATTTTTAACATACGAACTTATGTTGGTACAAAATGGACAATTGTTTGATTTAGTCCACAACCTTGTTCTTTCCCTGGTCTAGATCAAAACCTTGTCTTTCTTGATCTATAATATCAAATTTAATTCATTGAATTATCACATTATTCATTTTAATCCCAAAAACACCTTATGCAAAAATTATATTTTTGTCCCTAACTTTTCAACTTTTTACATTTTAGTCCCTAGGTTCGCAAAATGATTTTCATCCAATTTCTTCATTACCCAAGCCTAGCTAAATATTAATGACACTCATAACCGTCCATATTTTTCATTTATTCATATTTTTATACACAATTTACAACTTTTACAAATAGGTCCCTATTTAACATTTTCATCAAAAATCACTTGGTAAATATTGTTTACCTAACATCAAACATACATTTTCTACCATTAGACATCAAAATACACAAATATTCTACATGGGTAAAATTTTAGACTTTGATTTTCTTTCAAATTAGTCATTGAAATACCCAGCTGAAGCATTCGAACAAATGTGCATATCCCTTGATTTCTTTGACGAGGATTGAAATGTCTTATTGAACGGCCTCTTTCTCGAGTCCCTAGCCTCGAACTTAGCTTTTCTCTTTTCTTTGCTCAACTTTACGGCTTTATGGGCTCGTTCAACTAGTACAACAAATTCTTTCAGCTCTAAAATCCCAACAAATGGTCGGATGTCCTCATTCAATCCATCTTCGAATTCGACTAAGCATGGGTAATATTAAAATTTATGTAATTTGTGTTTTTGTGAAATAGGGACTAAATTGAATAAATGTGGAACTTTAAGGGATAAAGTGCAAAAATAACTAAATATGTGTTTGTGGATGAAATTGAATGTATTGATGAATAAACGAGTTAATCTTGAATGTATATAGATTAAGAACGAAAGGAAACGGATTTAGATCGGGGAAAATCGAAAGTTGACAAATAGTCGATCCAGTTCATTTATTCTGACTACGAGGTAAGTTCATATGCAAATAAATGTCTTTAAATTGAATTATATATCTTTACGTGCCATTAAATCGTTATGAATGTTGAACTAGTAATTACGAGTAAGAATCGATAGAGTTATGACATCCGAAAGTCCCATTCGAACCTTAGGAATAGTATAGGATACGAATGTCATGACATGAGGTTATTGAGATGTGACTACATGTAAGACCATGTCTGGGAGATTGGCATTCTATTGAAATTACGCGTAAGACCATGTCTGGGACATTGGCATCGTTAATCGATTACGTGTAATACACTATCTGGGACAGTGGCGTTGATATGTGATAACATCTAAGACCATATCTGGGATATGTCATTATACGAGCTATAAGTGATTTCCGAGTATCCTTAACGATTCAAAACGGTTCAATGGGAAAAGTCTAGTTGAGAAAGAATTTGTGAATGAATTAAAAGAGTCAGGTACGTACGGGATTCAGACGAGTATTAAAAGCGAAGCATTTGAGAAATTCAATTATGATATTGATTATGTGAACAATGAGAAAGGTTTGTGAACTTGAATGTGTATTTAAATGTACAGGTTTGTGAACTTGAATGTGTATTTAAATGTACTTATTCATATCTTGCTTTATTGATAGAAATGATATTGATTCATGAGATAACTTTATTTATATATGGCTTTCTAAGCTTTTAAAGCTTACTGTGTTTATTTTCCATTGTTTTATAGATAATTGAACCTAACTCGGACTTAGGGATCATCGGGAAACTTCATCACACTATCAATCATCTTGTTGGTACTTTTGGAGATTTGTATATATGGTATATGGCATGTATAGGCTAGTGTTATTTATGTTTAGAATTCTGATATTAGCCATGAGATTTGGCTTGTAAATGTTGATATGTATGGCCATTTAAGTTGGCTTGAATTGTGTTTGATAAGTGATATGTATGTGATGTATATAATGCCTTATATGTTGGCTTATTTTGGTATGTTTGCAATAGTTGTTGATATTGCCAAATGGCTATTCATTTGGTTAATTAGTAGATGATGTATTAATGTTTGGAAGATGGACATATTGTGGTTTGATTTTGAGATGGAGATACGGTGCAATTTGTGTCATGATATAGATGATTATTCGATGAGTAAATACATTTAGTAGTTATATGAGATTGATTATTGTGGCATATTTTTTTTGTATGTTTTTGAATATAGAATTAAGTAGTTGAATGGTTGAAAATAGATGACATGATATGTGTATAAATTGGCATGTTTTGGCTGCTTATATATGTGTTGAATTAGTACCAATTTGGTTACTTTTTGTGCATGAGAAAAGGGTGGCAAATTGGCTTTACAAATGGCCTATTTTTGTCCACACGGGCAGAGACACATGCGTGTGTCTCAGCCGTGTGTGACACAAGGTCTTGCTGTACGGCCGTGTGTCCTCGGGGGTATCCTTTCAAATTAATTCAGTATACCCTACAGTTTTGACACGGCCTAGACACACGACCATGTCTACTGGCCGTGTATGGCACATGGGCTGGCACATGGGCGTGTGGTTGGCCGTGTGACCCAAGTCAGAAACCTTCCCAGTTTTCCCACGGCCATGGCACACGGGCATGTCCTTGGCTGTATAGTGCAAGTTAGTATGGATGCACTGTTTTCACACGGCCAGTGATGCGGACGTGTCTGGTAACCGTGTGAGGCACACGGCCTGTTCACACGGGCGTGTGACCCTTAAATGTTGAAAAATTTTCTAAGTTTTTCAAAGTTTGTAGATGTTAACGGTTTAGTCCCGAACCACTTCTAAGCATGTATTAAGGTCTCGTAAGACCTTATAAGGGACAATGTTATTGAGATGAATGGATTTTTATTATGAGTGCATAAAGGTATATTAATGATGTGTATTATCCGATAATGCTTCGTAACCCTATTTCGGTGAAGGATATGGGTTAGGGGTGTTACATTTTATTGGTGTCAGAGCTCCAGTTTAGTCGATTCTAGGGCTAGCATAGCATGTAAGAGTATAGCTATACATGCCATATATATAAATTGTGATTGTGTGATGATTCCTAACAGATTAAAATGTGTTTTTCGTATAGTAATTGGATCCTGGTTGAGTTTTAGTTGATGATGTGGAAAGTAATGCGCCCGCTCCAGTTCAAGGACAGTGTCTGCTGATTCTAGGCCAAATTCAAGTATCTATAAGGGAGAGGCTAAGGAAGCCTTCTTCCAAATGATGAGTGAGTGGTTTACGGAGTTCATTCGAACAGATCCGGCTGCTCAACAACCTCCACCCCCACTTGTTCCTCAACAAATCCCAGTTATGCCACAAGTGATAGATCTGATTCGATTGAGTAAGTGACCTGTTGATAAGATTCAGAAAAATGTGGCTGAAGAGTTCTTGGCTATCGTTGATGATGATGCTAAGAGAGCTAAGTTTTGGCTTGAGAACATGATCAGAGTATTAGAAGAATTATCATGTACTCCTGAAGAATGTATCAAATGTGTTATATCTTTGTTGAGAGATAATGCGTATCATTGGTGGATAATATTGATATCTGTAGTTCCGAGGGAATGGGTTACCTGCGAATTCTTTCAATCCGAGTTCCGAAAGAAATATATAAGTCAACGATTTCTAAATCAGAAACATAAAGAGTTTTTAGAGCTGAAACAAGACAGGATGACTGTGACTGAGTACAAAAGAGAATTTGTACGATTGAGCAAATATGATTGAGAATATGTTTCCACTAAAGAGATCATGTGAAAAAGGTTTGTTGACGGATTGAACGAGGATATAAAACTGTTAGTCAGGATTCTTAAATTGAAAGAATTTGTTGTTCTGGTTGAAAGGGCTTGTAAAGCCGAGGATCTCTTTAAAAAAAGAGAAAAGTAGACACAAAAGTTAGAGAGTCGAGAAAAATATCAATGAGTAAATCATATCAATCTTCATCAAAGAAATTCTGAGACTCGTTTAATCGTCCTACTACATCAGTAAGACATTCAAACAAAGATTATGAAAAACAACATGTGAATTCTAAAGCTCCAGCTACTTCGATAGCTAGTGTTGGAAGTGCGAGACCTAATTGACTTAAATGTAAACATTGTGGTAAACGGCATCCTGATGATTGTAGATCGAATGATCGGGCTTGTTTTAAATGTGGATCGTTAGGTCATTTTATCAAAGATAGCCTAGAGTTAGCTAAAAAAGATAATGTTCAGAGTATGAGGCCAAATAACACTTCAATTAGAGGGAGACCATCCTGTAATGTGGTAAATGTGAGTGGTGGTAGAGTTGCAAAACGAGACACTATTGTGAGATCTAATGCTAGAGCACCTGCACGAGCCTACACTATTCGCGTTTGTGAAGAAGTGTCATCTCCAGATGTTATCACCAGTACTTTCACTCTCTATGATACTAAAGTTATTGCATTGATAGATCCAGGATCAACTCATTCTTATATATGAGTTAATTTAGTATCCAGTAAGACTTTGCCTGTAGAGTCTACTGAAGTTGTAATTAGAGTATCAAACCCCTTAAGCAAGTGTGTTTTGGTTGATAAAGTGTGCAAAAACTGTCTGTTGAAGATTTGGGATATTTGTTTTCTGGCTGATCTGATGTTGTTGCCATTTGACGAATTTGATATAATTCTGGGTATGGATTGGCTAACGTTGCATGATGCTATTGTGAATTGCAAACAAAAAATGATAGATTTGTGATGTCAGAATAATGAGATTATCTGAATTGAGTCAGATTATTTGAATGGCTTGCCAGTGGTGATTTCATTGATGTTAGCTCAGAAATATGTGAGAAAGGATTGCGAAGCTTACTTTGCTTATGTGCTTGATACGAAATTGACTGAAAAGAAGATCGAATCAGTGCCAGTTGTGTTTGGGTATCCGGACGTGTTTCCTGAAGAATTACTAGGATGACCACCTATTCGAGAAATTGAGTTTGGTATTGAATTGGTGCCGGGAACGACTCCTATATCGATAGCTTTTTACAGAATGGCTTCGACAGAGTTAAAAAAATTAAAAGCTCAATTGCAAGAATTAACTAACAGAGGGTTTGCAAGACCGAGTTTCTCGTCTTGGGGTGCTCTTGTATTGTTCGTGAAAAACTACCGACACCTTAACAAAGTGACAATCAAGAATAAGTATCCTCTGCCCAGAATAGATGATCTGTTTGATCAGTTAAAAGGGGCTACAGTGTTTTCAAAGTTAGATTTGAGATCAGGCTATTACCAATTGTGAGTTAAAGATTTTTATGTGCCAAAGACCGCATTTAGAACAATGTATGGTCATTATGAATTATTAGTTATGCCTCTTGGACTAACAAATGCACTTGCTGTCTTTATGGATTTAATAAACCAGATTTTTAGACTGTACCTAGATCAATTTGTTGTTGTGTTTATTGATGACATATTGATATATTCATGAAATGAATCCAAGCATGAGCATTTGAGAATTGGATTACAGACTCTGCGAGATAAGCAGTTATTTGCAAAGTTCAGCAAATGTGTATTCTAGTTGCGCGAAGTTGGTTTTCTGGAGCATATTGTAAAAGCCCAGTTTTAGCTAAATCAGAACAGTGGTTTTGAGACCACAAATATGATGTTGTAAAATTATTTTAATATTATTTTTGGTGTTTACAGTATGTGAAAATACATGTGTGAAAATTTTGTGAACTAATTTTATCGTTTAATAGCTCAATTTGAGAAAAGGACCAAATCGCGTAAAATGCAAAAGTTGCATTCTATATGATAAAAGTGCTTAATTGCCATGGCTTATTAAATGAAAGGTCCTTATGTTGTAATTAGACGATTGATAGTGGAATTTGACATCAATAGGCTTTTAATGGATGTTTTTATAAAGGTTTCGTTAAGGGTAAAATGGTAAACTATGTTTTAATGATAATTAAAATAAAAAAAGCCAAAATTCATCTTATTTTAATCCATCTTTGACCAAAAATAGAGAAAAGAGTAGGGTTTTGAAGCTTTCATCCATTCGGCACTTGCATAGCTCAATTGAGGTATGTTTTGAGCTCGATTTTTGATGACTTCTATGTTTTTGTGATCGTTGCTTTGAGTACTAGCTAGCCCATGCGTATATTTTGGAATGTGTTGATGATTTTGAAAGTTTCCATTAATTGAATGTTTGATGATGAATAATGAAAGCTTGGTGCTTGATATACATATTTTGTAAAGTGATTTTGAGTAAAAATGCATATTAGGGATTAAATTGAGAAAAGTGTAAATTGAGGGGTTAAATTATGAAATAAATGAAAGTTTTGGGCTGTTAAGGGTCCTTAGGAAATTCAGCTAGGCTTGGGTGTAATTAAATTTATGTAATTTGTGTTTTTGTGAAATAGGGACTAAATTGAATAAATATGGAACTTTAGGTGCTAAAGTGTAAAAATGCCCAAATTTGTGTTTGTGGATTAAATTGAATAAATAGGTGATTAAATGGGTTAATTTTGAATACATATAGATTAAGAAAGAAAGAATTCAGATTTAGATCAATGAAAGTCGAAGGTTAGCAAGTAATTGATCTGATTCGTCAATTCCGAGTACTAGGTAAGCTTGTACGTGATAAATGAAGTTACGATTATGTTTTTAATGCTTTAATAATGCATAAATTGTATATATGTGACTAGGATTGTGTATGATGATAAATCGGCTATGTTTGGCACTTAGTGTGCGTTTGAAAATAGCTTTGGCTATAAATAGCACTTAGTGTGTGAATTGGAATAGCTTCGGCTATATGAGGCACTAAGTGTGCGATAACGAGATAGCTTCAGTTTAATGTGATGGCACTAAGTGTTCGAGATCGTTATAGCTTCATCTAATTATAGATGGACTAAGTGTACGAATTCTTAGAGCATTGAAAAACATCTGAACGAATTAATGTATTGAACAAAGAGGTGAGAATGAAATAAATAAATATGGGAAAGTTCAGGTATGTATGATACCTATGTGGTAGTTGATACTATGTGTATGAAGCTTGATGAATTTGTATATACATGTTAAATGGTGGTGGATTAGTATTGAATGATGATATAAAAACTAATAAGTGTTTATTAATTGATGTTTTGGATAATATGAACTGTTGAGTATATTTGGTACAAACTTACTAAGCTATGAAGCTTACTGTATGATATTTGTCCATATTTTATAGATCATTGAAAGCTAGTTTGGATTTGGGGATCGTCAGGAAACGTCATAACACTATCGATCGTCTTGTTGGTACCTTTGAAGCTTCTATATATGGTATATGGAATGTACAGGCTAGTGTTATTTTGAGTATATTTTGAGTTGTCAATTTAGTCATGAGATGAGGCTTGTAAATGGTGTTGTTTATGAAGTTGAATTTTGCTTGATTTATATGTTGTCAAGTGATAAGTATGTGATGTATATAATGCCTTCTATGTTGGCTTTTTTTGGTATGTTGGCATTTGTTGTTGGTATAGTTTAATGATGTGTCTTGTGATATGGAATAGATGATAACGTGATGAATTTTGGAATAATAATTTGATAGGTTTTGAATGTGGAAATGAGTAGTTGAATTGGTTGATGATAGATGGCATGACATGAGTATGAATTGGCATGTTTTTGATTGCTTAAAGATGTATTGAAATGGTGCTATTTTGGTTGCTTTATGTACATTGAGAATAGGGTTGCAAAATGGCTTTACAAATGTCCTTTTTTTGTCCACATGGGCAGAGACATAAGCGTGTGTCTCAGCCGTGTGCGACACATGGTCATGTTACACGGCCGTGTGTCCCTTAGGGTAGCCCTACAAATTTAAGTCAGTCTCGAGCACGGCTTAGATAGACGGGCGTGTCTGATGACTGTGTGAGGCGCACAGCCTTGGCATATGGGAGTGGCCAATTCGAAGGGTACACGGGCTAGACACATAGGCGTGTGGTTGGCCGTATAACCCAAATCAGTAACCCTTTCAGTTTTCTCACGGCCAAGGCACACGGCGTGTCTCCAGCCGTGCAGTGCAAGTTAGTATGTATGCTCTGTTTTCACACGGACTAGGACACGAGCGTGTCCAGTAGCCGTGTGAGGCACACGGCCTGTTTAAATAGGCCTATGACCTACGAATGTAAAATTTTTGTAAGTGTTCGAAAATTTTTATATGTGATAGGTTTAGTCCCGAACCACTCTTAAGCATATTTTAAGGTATCGTAGAACTTTATAAGGGGACAATGTGAATGTTTACGAATGGTTTTTGATAATGAATGTATAAATATATGTGAATGGGATGTGTTATTCAATAATGCCTCGTAACCCTATTTTGGCATCGGATATGGGTTAGGGTTGTTACACATATTGTGTTAGCATCAGGTATTCAAGTCGATCCGAGCAAGATATCTACAATTATTGATTGGAAGCCTCTAAGAAATGTATCCGAAGTCTGCAGTTTTCTGGGATTAGCTGGCTATTATAGACTGTTCGTGAAAGGCTTTTCGATGACTGGGACTCCGTTGACGAGATTGCTTCAGAAAGATGTAAAATTTGATTAGTCTGAGAAATGTCATAAAAGTTTTGATCAACTAAAATCTCTTTTGACTGAAGCTCCAATGTTAGTACAACCAAAATCAGGTAAAGAATTTGTGATCTATAGTGATGTATCGTTGAATGGTTTGGGTTGTGTTTTGATGTAGGAAGGCAAAGTCATAGCTTATGCCTCGAGACAGTTGAAGCCACATAAAATGAATTACCCGATGCATGATTTAGAGTTAGCAGCCCTTGTGTTTGCATTGATCATTATTTGTTTGGTGAGAAATGCCATGTTTATTCAGACCACAAGAGGTTGAAATATCTGATAACTCAAAAAGATTTGAATTTACGATAGTGAAGATGGCTAGAATTACTAAAATATTACGAGTTAGTAATTAATTATCATCCGGGAAAAGAAAATGTTGTTGCTGATGCATTAAGCCAAAAATCTTTGTTAGCTCTACGTGTAATGAATACTCAGTTGGCTCTATCTGGTGACGGCTCGATTGTAGCTGAGTCGAAAGCGAGACCGTTGTTTATACAACAAATTTGTGAAGCTAAAAAAGTTGATAATGAAATGTTAGCAAAACGAGCTCAATGTAATTCAAAAACTGATTTAGAGTTTCAAGTGGATTCAGATGATTGTTTAAGATACAGAGGCCAAATATGTGTTCCGAGAAATTCAGAGTTGATTCAGATGATTTTGAACGAAGCACATAGTAGTGGTTTATCTGTTCATCCGGGAAGCATGAAAATGTATAATGACTTGAAATAATTTTATTGGTGGCATGGAATGAACGTGACATTTCAAAGTTTGTTTCTAAATGTTTGATTTGTCAGCAAGTTAATGCTGAGCATTAGGTGCCGTCTGGTTTATTGTAGCCGATCATGATTCTCGAGTGGAAATGGGATAGAGTGAATATGGATTTTGTTTCAGGTTTGCCCCTATCTCAGAGTAAGAAAGATGTGATCTGGGTTATAGTTGACAAATTGACGAAATCAGCTCATTTCATTCCAGTACGAACAAACTAGTCGCTTGAAAAGTTAGCTAAGTTGTATATCTCCGAGATTGTGAGATTTCATGGATTACCTGTTTCCATTGTTTCGGATAGAGATCCGAGATTAACATCGAGTTTTTGGAAAAGACTATAAGATGCACTGGGAACAAAACTACATTTTAGTATTGCATTTCATTTGCAGACGGATGGTCAATCCGAACAAGTTATTCAGATACTTGAAGATATGTTAAGATGTTGCATTCTTAAGTTTGAAGGTGTGTGGGAAAAGTATTCGCCATTGATTGAATTTGTGTATAATAATAGTTTTCAATTGAGTATTAAAATGGCATCGTACGAAGCTTTATACGGTTGAAAGTATAGAACACCGTTGTACTGGACTGAACTTAACGAGAATAAGATTTTTGGGGTTGATTTGATTAAAGAGACCGAATAAAAAGTGAAAGTAATTCGTGATAGTTTGAAAGCAACGCCAGATCGTTAGAAATCTTACGCGGACTTGAAATGAAAAGATATTGAGTTTCAGATCGGGTATAGAGTGTTTTTAAAAGTGTCACCGTGGAAAAAGATATTGCGGTTTGGTCGAAAAGGAAAACTGAGTCTACGATTCATCAGGTCGTATGAAATTATTGAATCAGTTGGACTAGTGGCTGATCAGCTAGCATTTCCATCTGAGTTAGAAAAGATTCATAATGTATTTCATGTATCGATGCTTCGTCGATACCGATCTGATCCTTCGCATGTCATTTCCCTGACTGAAGTTGAGATTCAGTCAGATTTATCGTTTAGTGAAGAACTGATCCAAGTTCTAGCTCGTGAGATCAAAGAGCTGAGAAATAAAAGAATAGCATTAGTGAAAGTATTATGGCATCGACACGGGGTTAAAGAAGCTATGTGGGAACCCGATGATGCTATGAGAAAGCAATATTCAAACCTATTCACTACTAAGATTTTCGGGGACGAAAATCCCTAAGGGGGAGAGTTGTAGTTGTCCAGTTTTAGCTAAATCAGAATAGTAGTTTTGGAACCACATATTCGAGGTCTTAAAATTATTTAAATATTATTTTTGGTGTTTACAGCATGTGACTATATATGTGTGAAAATTTCGTGAGCTAATTTTATCGTTTAATAGCTCAATTTGAGAAAAAGGACTAAATCGCATAAAATGTAAAAGTTGCATTTTGAATGATAAAGGTGTTTATTTGTTATGGGTTATTAAATGTGAGGTCTTTATGTTGTAATTAGTCCATTGATAGTGGAGATGGACATAAATGGCCTTGAATTATGTGATTTATAGTTTTAATTAATGGATAAAATGGTAATTTGGTTATTAAGTTAATTAAAACAAAAGCAAAACCAAATTTTATATCATCTTTTATCATACTTAGTAAATTTTTGAAGAGAAAAGAAAGCTTTTACACTCATTTAGGGTTCGGCCATGTTTATGCTCAATTGAAGGTCCGTTGTTATTCCTTTTTTGATGATTTCTATGTTTTTGTGATCATTGCTTTGAGTACTAGCTAGCTCGTACCTTAATTTTTGAGTTTTTTAGTGATTTTGAAAAATTCCATTGATGAATCCATGAGTTTATGATCTTTGATGATGAATTATGCAAGCTTGGTGTTTGATATACATGTTTTGTAAAGTGATTTTTGACAAAAATGCATATCAAGGATTAAATTGTGAAATTTGTAAGTTGGGAGGGTTAAAATGTGAAATAAATGAAAATATGGGCTGCTAGGGACCTATAGAGAATTCGGCTAAGCATGGGTAATATTAAAATTTGGTGTAATTTGTGTTTTTTTGAAATAGGGACTAAATTAAAAAATGTGGAACTTTAGGGGTTAAAGTGCAAAAATGTCCAAATATGTGTTTGTGGATGAAATTGAATGTATTGATGAATAAAGGAGTTAATTTTGAATGTATATAGATCAAGAATGAAAGAAAACGGATTTAGATCGGGGAAAAACAAAAGTTGACGAATAGTTGATCCAGTTTGTTTATTCCGACTATGAGGTAAGTTCATATACAAACAAATGTCTTTAAATTGAATTATATGTGTTTATGTGTCTTGAATTGTTATGAATGTTGAACTAGTAATTACGAGGAAGAATCGACAGAGTTACGACATCCGAAATTCCCGTGCTAACCTTAGGAATAGTAGAGGATACGAATGTCATGACATTAGGTTATTGAGATGTGATTACATGTAAGACCATGTCTGGGACATTAGTATTGTATTGAGATTACGCGTAAGACGATGTCTGGGATATTGTCATCATTAATCGATTACGTGTAACACCTTGTCTGGGACAGTGGCATCGACATGTGATAACATGTAAGACCATATCTGGGAGATGGCATTGTACGAGCTATATGTGATTGCCGAGTATCCTTAACGATTCCGAACAGTTCAACAGCCAAAGTCAAGTCGAGAAAGAATGTGTGAATGAATTAAAGGACTCAGGTATGTACGGGATTTAGACGAGTATTAAAAGGGAAGCATTTAAGGAATTCAATTATGATATTGAATATGTGAACAATGAGAAAGGTTTGTGAACTTGAATGTGTATTTAAATGTTCTTGTTCATATCTTGCTTTATTGATAGAAATGATATTGATTCATGAGATAACTTTTTTTGTATATGGCTTAGTAAGCTTTTAAAGATTACTGTGTTTATTTTCCACTGTTTTATAGATAATCGAAGCTAACTCAAACTCAGGGATTGTCGGGAAACTTCATCACACTATCAATCATCTCGTTGGTACTTTTGGAGCTTTGTAGATATGGTATATGGCATGTATAGGCTAGTGTTATTTTGGTATGTTTAAAGTTATGATATTAGCCATGAGATTTGGCTTGTAAATGTTGATATGTATGGCCATTTAAGTTGGCTTGAATTGTGTTTGATAGGTGATATGTATGTGATATATATAATGCCTTATATGTTGGCTTATTTTGGTATTGTTTGCAATAGTTGTTGATATTGCCAAATGGTTGTTCATTTGGTTAATTAGTAGATGATGTATTAATGTTTGGAAGATTGGCATATTGTGGTTTGATTTTGAGATGGAGATATGGTGCAATTTGTGTCATGATATAGATGATAATTCGATGAGTAAATAGATTTAGTAGTTATATGAGATTGATGATTGTGACATATTGTTTTGGTATGTTTTTGAATTTGGAATTAAGTAGTTGATGGTTGAAATTAGATGACATGATATGTGTATGAATTGGCATGTTTTGGCTGCTTATATATGTGTTGAATTAGTACCAATTTGGTTACTTTGTGTGTATGAGAAAAGGGTGGCAAATTGGCTTTACAAATGGCCTATTTTTGTCCAGACGGGTAGAGACACGGGTGTGTGTTTCAGCCGTGTGTCACACATGGTCATGCTGCACAGACGTGTGTCCCCTGGGGTACCCTTTCGAATTAAGTCAGTATACCCTACAATTTTGACGTGGTCTAGAGACACGGGCGTGTCTACTAACCGTGTATGGCACACGGGCTGGCACATGGGTGTGTGGTCGGCCGTGTGACCTAAGTCAGTAACCTCCTCAGTTTTCCCACGGCCATGGTACAGGGGCGTCTCCTCGGCCGTATGGTGCAAGTCAGTATGTATGCCCTATTTTCACATGGCCTGTGACACGGGTGTGCCTGGTGACCATGTGAGGCACACAGCCTGTTCACAGGGGTTTGTGACCCTTAAATGTTGAAAATTTTTGAAGTTTCTCAAAATTTGTAGATGTTAACGGTTTAGTCCCGAACCACTTCTAAGCATGTCTTAAGGTCTCGTAAGACCTTATAAGAGACAATGTGATTAAGATGAATGAATTTTTATTATTATTTCATAAATGTATATTAATGATGTGTATTATCCGGTAATGCTTCGTAACCCTATTTCGGCGAAGGATACAGGTTAAGGGTGTTACAGTTACTCGATCTTGGATTCTAAAAATTATCCTTTTCAGCCATTTCAGGGCAATCTCGAATGAAGTGAGCTTGAGAGCCACATTAAAACAAGCCCGGTTGTTCATCCTACATTCACCGGGATGTCGCCTACCAGAGTGTTGGCATTTAGGCTTATTAGATCTAACATTCCTAATGTTTGCTATGGACATAGTTTGGGCCTTAGAACCTGAATATTGGTTCCCACTATCTTTGTTGGGATACCCAGCTGAAGCATTTGAACAAGTGTGCATATCCCTTGATTTCTTTGGCGAGGATTGAAATGTCTTATTCATCAGCCTCTTTCTCGAGTCCATAGCCTCGAAACAGCTTTTCTCTTTTCTTTGCTCAACTCTTCGGCTTTACAGGCTCGTTTAACTAGTACAACAAATTCTTTCAGCTCTAAAATCCCAACTAACAGTCGGATGTCCTCATTCAATCCATCTTTGAATCTCTTACACATGATAGCCTCTGTTGAAACACATTCCCTAGCATACTTACTGAGTCTAACAAACTCTCACTCGTATTCAATCATAGTCATTCAACCTTGTTTCAGCTTCAAGAACTCTTTACGTTTCTAATAAATAAACCGTTCACTGACATATTTCTCTCTGAACTCCTCTTTGAAGAAATCCCAAGTAACTCTATCCCTTGGTACTGGCAATACTAAAATGTTGTACCAATGATATGCCGAATCCTTCAGGAGTGATATAGCACATTTCAAGCACTCCTCTGGTGTGCAAATGTGCTCATCAAATACTCGGATTGAGTTCTTAAGCCAGAATTCTGCCCTCTCGGGATCATCATCGACATGTGCTCTTAATTCTTCAGCCCCTTACTTTTGAATCTTATCGACTGGAGGCTTGTTCAGTCTTACCAATTCCGCACCTTGGGGAGCTACGAGAATCGATTAAGGATTAGGTGAGGGTGGAGGATGTTGGGCAGCCAGATTTGTTCGAGCAAACTCAGTAAGCAACTCATTCAATCTTTGGAAAAAACTTCCCTAGCCTCTGCTCATTAACTAATCGTCACAGGTCTACTTTCAGATGGCGCAGTCCCTTGAGCGGGAGCCGGTGCACTACTTTCTTCATCATCAGCCACTTCTCGTTCAGGATCCATTTACTATATGAAAACACAGTATAAATTGCCAGGAGTTGTCACACTATTAAAATTTATATATGGCATGTATTGCTAGACTCTCACGCAAGCTATGTTAGTCAGAATTGACTAAACCATAGCTTTAATACCATTAAATGTAACACCCTTACCGTATTCGACGCCGTAACAGGGTACGAGGCATTACCGAACTTACCACATAAACAATCATACAATTCCGAGTCATAAATTTGTGTCCAAATTAAAACCATTCACATTCAATCATAAAGTCCCTAGCACGAGCCTACGAGGCCCGAAACATACTTTGGAAGTGGTTCGAGACTAAATCAAGAACTTTAGAAATTTTTCCAAAACCTAGAAAATTTTCCACTAAACAAGGGTCACACGGCCGTGTGGATATGGGACACGCCCGTGTGGGCAGGCCCTGTAGTCACACTTGCCCGTGTCCCAACCCCGTGTAACCCTCTGACTTGTAACCCATGAACAAATTGAGTTCACAAGGCCAAGTCACATGCCCGTGTGCTAGGCCATATGGAAAATTAATTTTCATAACATAGGTGTAGACTTCACATGGCCAAGGCACATGCCTGTGTTCAAGGCCGTGCCGTCTACAAGGTTGAGACACACACACGTGTCTCTGCCCGTGTGCTCAATTATGAGCATTCTGTTTCTCAAAATTAAGGTGTAGGGGACACACAGCTGGATCACACGCCCAAGGGGCAGACCGTGTGTCACACACGGCCTAGACACACGCCTGTGTGTCTACTCGTGTGGACAAAATAAAGGCTATTTACCAAGCCATTTGCCACCCTTTTTCACACATCACTTACACCAATTCAAAGGCACAAAACATGGCATACTTAGGCAACCAAACATCCACAATCATGGCTAAATTATATCAATACAATACCATCCACTATCATACTCATAACATTTATCATGTCCCAAATTAACCATGCTAATTTCACATATACAAGGTATCATTAAACTACTTTCATAACACCTATTTGTGCATAAGATTATCATCTCACCAATAAAGCATATTTCCAAACATTTCACATTCATGCTAAAAATCACACTCCATCACACACCAAGCATACTGTAATAGTCCAGTTTAGACCTTAGTTGGAATAGTGGTTTTGAGACCATAAATTCGAGTCAGAAAAATATTTTTATATTATTTTTCGTGCTTAAAATATGTGAATTAGAATGTGTGAAAATTTCGTATGAAAATTTAATCGTTTGTGTGCTTATTTTCATAAAAGGACTTAATTGAGTAAAATGTAAAAGTTGCCTGTTGATTATTAAAGTGCCTTTTTTCTATGTCTTTTTAAATGAGAGGTCCTTATGTTGATATTTGACCATTGAAAGTTTGAATGAACATATATGTCATAGGTTAGTGGAATTTAAAAGTGTATAATAAGGTTAAATAAGTAAATTTTGCCATTAATATTAATTTAATTAAAACAAAAGCATGAAATTAAGAACAAAAGCATGAAATTAATTTAATATCATCATCTTAGCCGAATTCATCAAAGAAAAAGAACGAATAAGAGCTCTTAGGGTTTCTACACTTTGATTAGTGATTGAGGTATGATTTTTTGATCGGTTTTTGATAATTTCTACGTTTTTGTGATCGTTGCTCAGTACACTATTTTGCCCATGTCCTAATTTTTGAAATTGTTAATGATTTTGAGCTGAGCTATTGATGAAACTATGAGTTTTATGAATTTTGATGTTATTAAATGAAAGATATGTTTTGGGTTAACATATTTCGTATCTGAATTTTTGATGAATTTGAGTAGTTTTGAATAAATTGTGAAATTTGTAAATTGACGGACTAAAATGTGAAATAAATGAAATATATGAACTTGTATGAACACTATGAGAATTCGGCTAGATATGTGTACAAATAAATTTTGTGTATTTTGTGATTTTGTGAATTAAGGACTAAATTGTCAAAATATGAAAATATGAGGGCTAATTTGCAAAATGCCCTAAATGTGTGTTTTTGGATTGATTTGAATGATTTGGTGAATAAAAGAGTTAAATTTGAATTTATATAGATCAAGAATAAAAGAAAACGAAATTAGATCGGGGAAAGTCAAAAGTCGTCGAGTAGCCGATTTTGTTCATTCGAATCCGTACGAGGTAAGTCTATATAAAAATAAATGTATTTGAAATGGTTTATATATTCTTATATGCTATTGAATAATGATGAAGGGCTTTATGCCTTACATATGAGATATCTGAGAAAGTATCGACAAAGTTCCGACGTTTGAAAAGCCTATACGAACTATAGGAATAGTTAGTATACATATGTCATGATATAGGATCCGATATGTGTTTTCGTGTAAGACCACATCTGGGACGCTGGCATCGACTTATGCTTTACATGTAAGACCACGTCTGGGACATTGGCATCGTATTTGATTTCATGTAAGACCCTGTCTAGGATAGTGGGATCGATATTTGATTACATATAAGACCATGTCTAGGACGTTGGCATTGTACGAGCTTTTCGAGTTATCCATGTATCCTTATGATTCTGAACGGTTCAACGGACATTCCGAGAAAAGAATGAATATATGAAACATGTATCCAATTTAGGTATGTTTGAAATGTAGTTCAATGTTTGATAATAAAAGGTAAGTACATGAGCAAATGATGATATGTGATATAAGTATGAGAAAGTAGGCCATATATGCAAAAGAATTGAGTATATGAGAAATGTATATGAATTATCTGGTTTATGATAGTACTTGACTAAGGAGTATATGTAATTATATGATGCTTATATGTTTTAATTGTTAGGTTTATTTTTAAATGGCTTACTAAGCTTTTGAAAGCTTACTTTCTATGTGTTTGCACTATTTTATAGATATCAAAGCTACTGGGAGCTCGAGGATCATCGAGGATCATCACCACACTATCGAACCTTGCTTTGGTACCTTTTGAAAATGTATATATCGAAGTATGGCATGTATAGGCTAGAAGTACTTTGATTATGTTTTGTGATGTTTATATCTAGCCATGTGATTTGGCTTGATTATAGTTGTGTATATGAATGAGTTCTTGGGACGAAATATGTGATGCAATATGATCAATATGATCTGTTTTGAATGACCAAATGAAATGGTCAATTTTGGTAAGTTTTGGTATGTGCATATTTGAGAAATTGGTAAGTTTATAACATGTTATTGAATGAAGTAAAATGATGTTATGAAACAAATGTTTTGATATGATTTTGTCTTATTATTTGGCATAATTTGGTATGGTTATTAAGCATGAAATTGGTTGATAATGTAATGGTATGAATGGTGTATGATTTGGTTGTGAAATGGTTGAGAATTTGGTATAAAATGTTGTGGTTTTGATGCTTGTTGGGAGGGCCCTTAATGGATGGAAAATTGGTCTTGTAAATGGCCTATTTTTGCCCACACGGGCAGGGACACTGGCGTGTGTCTTAGCCGGGTTGCTCGAGGGCCATTTCGAAATGAGCCTGAGCAGACCACACGGTCACACACACGGGCATTTGCTAGACCGTGTTGCCAAGTCAGTTTTGAGAATGGTTTAGACGCACGGGTGTGTGACTGGCCATGTGACCTAAGTCAGTAGCCTCCCTAATTTTTACACGGCTAGGCACACGGGTGTGTCTTTTGACTATGTGAATAAGTCAGTAGGTATGCCCTGTTTTGGCACGGCCTAAAAACACGGGCGTGTCTAAAGTCATATGAGGCACATGGCTTGTTCACACAGACGTGTGACTTGTACAACTTTGAAAATTGTTTAAGTTCTGAAAAAATTTGTATGAGCTCGGTTTAGTCCTGACCACTTTCTAATGCATAATTAAGGTCACGATAACCTATATAAGGGACTCTATGGTAATGTTTGATTATGATTGTGGATGATGTATATGCAATGTTTGTAAAATGATTTGATTCATCCGGTAACGCCTTTAATTCTAGTCCAGTAACAGATACAGGTTAGGGGTGTTACATTTGGTTGGTATTAGAGCTACGGTTTAGTCGATTCTATGACTAATGTATCGTATGTGAGTTTAGCTATACATGCCATATTTATGAACTGCGATAGTGTGATTAATCCTGACAGTGAAATTGTGTTTTTATATATCAAATGGATCCTGAACGAGCCGTAGCTAACGATGTCGAGAGCAATGCGCCTGTTTCCGCGCAAGGGACAGAGCCATCCGACTCTAGACCAGCTACGAGTAGCCATGATAGGGAAGCTAGATAAGCCTTCTATAAAATGATGAATGATTGGTTCATTCAGTACATTAGAACTAATCTGGCTGTTCAACAATGTAACGCCCTGTACCCGAGACCATCTCCGGAGTCGTACACGAGGTGTTAACGGACTTAATTCATTACTTAAACAGCTCAAACAATTTATTTTTAAAACTTCCAGAGAAGCTGGCAATCTGCGTCACATTCGCTTAAAAATTCATATCTCGAGTTACAAAACTCAAAATCCAATTCTGTAAATTTTCCCTGAAACTAGACTCATATATCTATCAACTAATTTTTTTCTAGAATTTTTGGTCGGGCGAACTGGTAAGTTTATTAGTTAAAGTCTCCCCTGTTTTAGGGTTTGACTGCTCTGACCTCTGTGTATTACGAATCAAATATCTCCCTATACAGAGTTCAAATTACTATGAAGTTTATTTATCTTAAAACTAGACTCAATAAGGAATATGTAAATGTAAATAATGACTTCTAATTATCTTTTTACAATTTTTGGTGAATTTCCAAAGTCAGAACAGGGGATCCAAAAATCGCTCTAGCCCTGTTTCACAAAAAAATTAAATATCTCATAAAATATATCTCATTTACCTATTTTGTTTATTCCATTTGAAAATAGACATAATAATATTTGATTTCATAACTTATTCATCATTTAATTCCATTTCTACTATTTTTAGTGATTTTTCAAATTCACATCACTGCTACTGTCTGATTCTGTTTTGTGCTAATTTCACATTTTTCATGATTTCCATGGAATAACTAGCATTTAGGCATACATAACACCAAACATGTCCTTGATTAGCCATTCCAATAGCTAATCATTATCAAGCATTTACATACTATTTATTAGCCATATCATAAGATCATATACACAAAATGGCTATGATGCTATACATGCCATACTCAAAATGAAACGTCTAGCTATACCAAAATAATCCTCGTGATAGTGTGCCCGGACCTCCGACGTACTTTACGATCCCCGAGTTAGCTTGAAAAAACTATAAAAAGAAGGAAAATAAAGGGGGTAAGCATTAAGCTTAGTAAGTTTGCATGCAAATAAATAACAACATTCATAAGAATTATCTTACTACTTGGCATGATACTACTTAATGCAACTTCATTAATTGTCATAGACATATTTAAAACTTCTTCACTTACTCACTTACTTAAATACTTACTTACTTAATCAAATTTATTAATACATTTAGTTTACCTTTTTCCTTATCAAGCATACATAAACATTATGTACTTACCTTTACTCTTCTAGCATGAACTTGTCTTACCTTTTTAGTATAACTCGTCTTACCTTACCTTACCTTGATATTCTCTTTAAATTTTCCTGTTGAACCACTTGGAATACTAAGGATACACGGGTACCTTACCATTGCCATGACTTGTCATGGTCTTACGTGGTATCCTTTTGAAACTTACCATTGCCATGTCTTGACATGGTCTTACATGGTAGCCTTGCCTTATGAACTCACCAATGCCATGCCTTGGCATGGTCTTACATGGGACCTTTGCCTTATGGTAACTTATCAATGCCATGTCTTGACATGGTCTTACATGATTTCATTGCCTTAGAAACCTTACCAATTTCCATGCCTTGGCATGGTCTTACACGGTATCGTTAAACCCTAATGTGATGACATTTGTATCCTACACATTCCTAAGGTTCAATCGGGACTTTCTGAAATTTCTTCTCTGTCAATTCATGCTTAAGTCTTCTCTGAATAATTTCATAAAATAAATATACACATGCTGGAAATTAACAAAATTAACATAAAATAATAGAATATTGCATTTATTTACCGCAAACTTACCTCGAAACAAAATACGATCAACTATATCGATTTAGTCCACTATCTTTTTCTTTCCCCGGTCTAACTCCGGATTTTGTTCTTCTTGATCTATAATAAAAAAAATTTAGCTTATTTAATACTCACATTTATTAAAACAGTCCTTGACCCAAACTTTGACAAAATTACATTTTTGCCCCTAAACTTTCACATATTTGCACTTTTGCCCCAAGACTCGTAAATTAAACTTCATCCTATTTTCTTATGTTTTATGACATTCTGATCATTTTTCCCTTCTATGACAACATCAAATTCACACTCTAACATGTACTTATGACTATTAGGTATTTTTACCGATTAAGCCCTTTTACTCGTTTTCACTTAAAACCGAGTAGCACAAGTTTTCTAACATAATTTAAAACCTCATATTCTATCATAAAACACCAAAATACACAAATTTCACCTATGGGTATTTTTCCAAATATGAACCCTAGGTTGAATTATTGCTAGAATAAGCTTAATCATGTTATCGGGACTCCAAAAACGTAAAGATCATTAAAATTGGGGCTTGGAATCACTTACTATGGGGTTTGAAAGCTAGAAACAAACCCTAGCTATGGAGAACCCTTGAAATTTCATTCTAATGAAGAAGATGGACAAAAATTGGCTTTTAATTTTGTTTTTAATTCATTTTAATAACTAAATGACCAAAATGCCCTTACTACTAAACTTTCCAAAAATTCCATCCATGTCCAATTTTTGTCCATAGACTTAGAAATTGGTCAAATTTCTATTAAGACCTCCTCATTAATATTCCAAAGCAATTTCATACTAGAAACTTCTAGAATGCAAGTTTTGCAAATTATTCGATTTAGTCCCTAATCTCAACTTAAGCACCTTATGCATAGAATTTCATCACGAAATTTTCACACAATCATGCAATCATATCATGAACCTCAAAATAATAATAAAGTAAATTTCTACCTCAGATTTGTGGTTTCACAACCACTGTTCCGTTTAGGCCCTATTTCGGGATGTTACAAACAACCCCCAACCCCGGTCAACTTCTACAAGTCCCTATTATGCCACAAGCTAATCCGACTCAGTTAAATAAGCCTCCGGTTGATAAAATTAGAAAATATAGGGTAGAAGAATTCTGTGCTACAACTAGTGATGATGCTGAAAGAGCCAAGTTTTCGTTAGAGAATACAATACGAGTATTTGATGAATTGTCGTTGAATTTCGATGAATGTTTAAAGTGTGTCATTTAGCTTCTGAGAGATATGGCGTATCATTGGTAAAAGAAATTGATATCCGTGGCTCCGAGAGAGCGAGTCACTTGGGATTTCTTTCAGACTGAATTCCGAAAAAAATATATCTGTCAGAGATTTATTGACTAGAAACGTAAAGAGTTGCTAGAGCTTAAACAAGGCCGTATGTCTGTTACAGAATACGACCAAAAATTTGTGAGACTGAGTCAGTATACTAGAGAATGTGTTTCAACTAGAGCTATAATATTCAAGAGATTCGAGGATGGCTTGAACAAGGATATCCGTTTGTTAGTCGGGATTCTTGAGATAAAAGAACTCATTGTGCTTGTTGAACGAGCATGTGTAACACCCCGAACCCGAGACCGACACTGGAGTCGAACACGAGGTGTTAACGGACTTTAAACCCCTTATAAAAAAAATTTCCCAGACACTGCCAATCTGCGTACTAGTTGCTTTAAAAATCATATCTTGAGTTTCACAACTCGAAAATCAGTTTTGTGATTTTTCCCTGAAACTAGACTCATATGTCCATCTACATATTTGTTTCTAGAATTTTTGGTCAGGCCAATTAGTACAGTTTATTAGTCAAAGTCTCCCATGTTACAGGGATCGACTACACTGACCTTTGCGCATTACGACCTGGATATCTCCCTGCACAGAGCTTCAATACTGATGCCGTTTGTTTATATAGAAACTACACTCAGAGAGGAATCTATAAATATATGGTATGACTCCTAATTATCTCTGGTTAATTTATAATGAATTCCCAAAGTCGGAACAGGGAATCCAGAAACCGTTCTGGCCCTGTCTCACGAGAACCTGAATATCTCTTAACATACTGTCCATATTATCGTTTCGTTACTTTCCTATGAAAATAGATTCATCAAGGTTTGTTTACATAATTTATTCACTATTTAATTCCATTCCTACTATTTTTAGTGAATTTCCAAATCTACATCACTACTGCTGTCAGCATCTGCCTTTAAGGTAGACTTTACCTATTTCATAGTTTCCATGATTCAACTAGCCCTTTTTGCATAAGTAGCACAATTTATGATAGTGATTAACCATTCCCATGGCCAATCCTTGTCAAGCCTATCCACACCTCTCAATAACCATATCCATACCAAATGATTATAACATTACACTCAAACATATATAAGCCATTTTCGCATGGCTAACCAAAATTATACAAGTCCAAAGGGTCCATGACCCACAACAAACGGGTAGTCCTATACATGCCATTTCGAAGTTCAACCAAAATTGTACCAAAAGGGGGCTTTGATAGTGTGGGCGACTTTGACTTAAAGATCCCGAGTCCGATAGCTGGAGAACCAAATCTATAAAACAGAGGAGCAATGAAACGGAGTAAGCAATTTATGCTTAGCAAGTTTTGAGCAAGGAATTCCAGCACAACAAAAGTATAGCATTCATATAGCTAAACGGATAATTTCATATGCACAAATTTTTGATATCATACTTGCTTCACATTACCAACCCTTATGTACATACACAAAAGATCAACTTAGCCAAAGGCCGGTAGCTCGTTTATCAACTGAGCGAATACTTATTTGTAAGGGCTCAACTAAATTCAAGCACATACGAAACATACCTCAATGTTGGGATGTTTCTAGAGCATTAACTGAAATTTTTACAGCAAGATCATTCATTCCCAAATCACGTACCTTCGGAATTTAACCGGATATAGCTCCTCGTTCAAATGCCTTCGGGACATAGCCCGGTTATAGTAACTCGCACAAATGCCTTCGGGACTTACCCCGGATTTAGTAACTCGCACAAATGCCTTCGGGACTTAACCCGGATTTAGTAACTCGCACAAATGTCTTCGGGCTTAGCCCGGAATTAGTATCTCGCACAAATGCCTTCGGATCTTAGTCTGGATATGGTCACTTAGCACAAAGCCTTCGGGACTTAGCCCGGACATCATTCAATAACCATGCACATTTAACAATAAATCATGGCCCATTCGTATTTCATTTTCGTTAGCAAAACTCAAACACAAGACACTTATCATTCTTGTAATTTCGGCTCAATAGCCACACACAAAGAGCATGATTTTGATTTGCTTAAAACATGATCTAATCAAATCTTAATTTAAGCTCTCTTACTCAAGAACTTACCTCGGGTGTTGTCGAACGATTCCGATAGCTGTTCGACCACTTTTTCCTTCCCTTTATCGGATTTAGTTCCCCTTTGCTCTTGAGCTTAATTAAACAAATAAATTGATTTAATCATTTGAGCATCGAAAAGAGGAACACAAGGCACTTAGCCCATATTTATACATTAGACATTAAGGTCACATATGTACGGAATCATGAATCAAACTCAACATTTTAGCTAATTTTTCCCCCTTGGCCGAATATGCATGTCTATTTTGGGGCCGATTTCAACACTTAATACATTCTACAAGTATGGTCACTTGTATTGACTAAACACCCTTTTGTTTCAAGTTCAAAACTTGGCTAATACACACATATATACACTAGTAAAGCATCCTCTCCCTTTCCATCAATTTAACACATGCATTACTCATTAATCTACAACAATTATATTCGGCCTTAGCACACAACTTGCTAGCCGATTCTTCTCCATTTAGCAATCAATGCACATATGTGCTCACTCAAAAATGCTAAAAAGAAGATTCAAGAATCATCAATCCACCATCACATGCATCATTACAAAGCTTTACACTTAGCATGCAAATGACATCAACACAAATCCACCTTAGCCGAAACTTAACTCATCTTCATGCCTCATCACCACAACATCAAACATCAACCAAGAATGATGCATCCATGACCGAGTGTTATTTCCATCACATAGCAAGATTTAGACCATGGGCTAGGTAGAACTCAAGCTAACAACTAAAACATGCATGAATCTCATGGAACATCACCAAACATACCTTAGCCTAGTCACATGCATGGCCGAACCTCTTCAACCTTTCTTCTTCCTTCCTCCTTAAAATTTTTGGCCAAAGATGAACCAAAGGATGAGCACTTTTTTTTTGTTTTTCTTTCTAGTTTCGGCTAAATGGGGGGGGGGAAGAAACAACCACACACTTTTTTTTTGTTTTCATCATATCCCCTTTCATTATTTAATTTCCATGCTCATTATTTTATTTTTTTTCCACCCATGATGCACCAACACAACATGTCTATGACATGTCTTGCCCATCACACTTGGTCTACCATGCTTGTCATGGCCGGCCACTACTAATAGGGGGGAATTTGACATGCAAGTCCCCCTTTTTTTATTTCATGCACTAATAGGTCTTTATGCTTCGACCTATCACATTTCAAAAATGTCGCACATAAGTCTTATTGACTAAATTCACATGCAATCGACTAAATCGAAGCTTGAAATTTTCACACATTCATAATTACATATTCTAGACAATAAATATCACATTCAAACATTTCGGTGACTCGGTTTAACGGTCCTAAAACCACTTCCCGACTAGGGTCAATTTTGGGCTGTCACAACTCTCCCCCACTTAAGAAATTTTCGTCCCCGAAAATCTTACCGGTAAATAGGTTTGGGTATCGTTCTTTCATCGAGCTCTCGGTTTCCCAAGTAGCTTCCTCGATCCCGTGTTTGAGCCATAACACCTTAACTAATGGAACCCTTTTGTTTCGCAACTCTTTCACTTCACGAACTAGGATACGAATCGGTTCTTCTTCATAACTCAAGTCAGATTGAATTTCAACTTCTGAGGGATTAATCACATGTGACGGATCGGATCTATAACGTCGAAGCATCGAAACATGAAAGACATCGTGAATCTTTTCAAGTTCAGGGGGCAAAATCAATCTATACGCAACCGGACCAACTCGTTCGGAGATTTTGTACGGCCCAATGAATCTCGGGCTCAACTTGCCCTTACGGCCAAACCTGAGTACCTTTTTCCAAGGCGAAACTTTAAGGAACACTTTATCTCCCACCTAATATTCAATGTCCTTTCGTTTCAAATCCGCATACGATTTCTGACGATCTGTGGCTACCTTCAGACTTTCACGGATTACCTTTACTTTCTGTTCGACATCTTTAATCAAATCAACTCCGAAAATTTTACTTTCACCGAGCTCGGTCCAAAACAATGGTGTACGGCATTTACGACCGTACAAAGCCTCGTAAGGTGCCATCTTAATACTTGATTGAAAACTATTGTTGTAAGCGAATTCAATCAAAGGTAAATACCGTTCCCATGAACTACTGAACTCGAGGATGCAACATCTCAACATATCCTCAGGTATCTGAATTATCCGCTCAGATTGACCATCGGTTTGGAGGTGAAAAGCAGTGCTAAAATGTAGCTTGGTACCCAAAGCTTCTTGCAATTTCCTCCAAAATCGCGAGGTGAATCTCGGATCTCTATCCGACACGATAGAAATAGGTACCCCGTGTAATCTCACAATCTGAGAAACATACAATTCGGCTAGTTTATCCAATGAAAAATCCGTACGCACGGGGATAAAGTGAGCCGACTTAGTCAGTCTATCAACAACAACTCAAATCGCATCCTTCTTACTTGCTGACAATGGCAGTCCGGACACAAAGTCCATTGTGACTCGATCCCATTTCCACTCGGGTATCATGATCGGCTGAAGTAATCCTGAAGGCACTTGATGTTCCGCTTTCACTTGTTGACATATTAAACATCTCGAAACAAAGTCGGAGATGTCTCGTTTCATACCATGCCACCAAAATTGACGTTTCAAATCGTTGTACATTTTCGTACTCCCCGGGTGAATTGACATTCGGCTACAATGGGCTTCGTTCAGAATCATCGAAATGAGTTCCGAATTCCTTGGAACACACAAACGACTTCTGAACCTCAAACAATCATCATCATCAATTTGAAACTCCGATTCCTTGTTCGGAACACACTCAGCCCGTTTTGCAACCAATTCATCATTAACTTTCTGAGCTTCACGAATTTGATGAATCAATAATGGTTTGGCTTTTAATTCAGCTACTAACACATTGTCGGGTAGAACAGACAAGTGCACATTCATCGCTCGTAAAGCAAACAATGATTTCCGGCTTAAGGCGTCCGCAACCACATTAGCCTTTCCCGGGTGGTAATCAATGACAAGCTCGTAATCTTTCAACAACTCAAGCCAACGTCTTTGTCGCAGATTCAAGTCTCGCTGAGTCATCAAATATTTGAGACTTTTGTGATCCGAAAATACATGGCACTTCTCACCAAACAAATAATGTCGCCATATTTTCAAAGCAAATACGATGGCAGCTAGTTCGAGATCATGGGTCAGATAATTTCTCTCGTGTGGCTTCAATTGTCTCGACGCATAGGCCACAACTCGACCTTCTTGCATCAATACGCAACCCAACCCAAGTAGGGATGCGTCACTATAAATGACAAACTCTTTGCCTGATTCGGGTTGCACTAAAATTGGGCTTCAGTCAAATGAGTTTTCAGTTGATCGAAACTTTTCTGACATTTCTCCGTCCATTCGAACTTAACATCCTTTTGAAGTAGCTTCGTCATTGGTGTGGCTATCATCGAGAAACCTTTGACAAATCGTCGGTAATAACCGGCGAGCCTCAAAAAGCTCCGAACCTCAGTAATATTTCTCGGAGGTTTCCAGTTAAGTATGGCTGAAATTTTTGTTCGGGTCAACTCGAATACCCGATGCGGATACTACCTGACCCAAGAAGCTAACCTCTCTTAACCAGAACTCAGACTTACTGAACTTAGCATATAACTGCTTATCCCGTAAAATTTGCAACACTAGCCTCAGATGCTCAGCATGTTCGGTCTCATCTCTTGAATAGACCAAGATGTCATCAATGAACACAACTACGAACCGATCCAAATATGGTCTGAAGATCCGATTCATCAAATCCATAAATACCGCAGGGGCATTAGTGAGCCCAAACGGCATCACTAAGAACTCGTAGTGACCATATCTCGTCCTGAAGGCAGTTTTGGGTATGTCCGATTCTCGAATTCGCAACTGATAATAGCCCGATCTCAAATCTATTTTTGAGAACATTGAGGCTCCCTTCAGTTGGTCGAACAAATCATCGATACGCGGTAACGGATATTTGTTCTTTATCGTCACTTTATTCAGTTGACGACAGTCAATGCACAACCTCATGGTTCCGTCCTTTTTTTTCACGAACAATACTGGTGCACCCCAAGGTGAGAAACTTGGTCGAGCAAAACCTCTAGCCGTCAATTCTTGCAACTGAGCTTTCAACTCTTTTAACTCGGTTGGTGCCATACGATACGGAGCTATCGAAATTGGCGTAGTCCCAGGTACAAGCTCAATACCAAACTCTACCTCCCGAACAGGTGGTAAACCCGGTAATTCTTCAGGAAAAAACATCCGGGTATTCACAAACCACCGGCACAGATTCGGGTTTCTTTTCTAATTCTCTGTCATCAAGTACATGCGCAAGGTATGCTTCGCACCCTTTTCTTACATATTTCTGGGCCAACATTGCTGATATTACAGCTGGCATCCCCTCCAAGTCCGTAGACTCAACTCGGATTACTTCGTTATTTGTGCACCTCAAATCAATAGTCTTGCTTTTGCAATTCACAACCGCATCATGCGCGGTCAACCAATCCAAACCAAGAATAACATCAAATTCATCAAACGGCAAAAGCATCAAGTCTGCCGGAAAACAGGAACCTCGAATTTCTAGGGGACATTTCTTACACACTTTGTCGACAAGCACGTAACGACCCAAGGGATTTGACACCCGAATTACGAACTCAGTAGACTCAATAGGTAAAGTCTTACTGGATGCTAAGGTTTCACATATGTAAGAATGAGTAGAACCGGGGTCAATCAAAGCAATTACATTAGTATCAAAGAGAGTAAAAGTACCGGTAATAACATCAGGCGAAGAAGTATCCTCACGGGCTCGTATAGCATAAGCTCTAGCAGGCGCACGAGCCTCGGATCTGGTCGTAGCATCTCTAGATCCTCTCTGACCACCACCAGCATTGCCCGTATTTCCAGATGGTCTACCTCGAGCAGTGGTAGCACCCGGTTTCCCACTCTGATTTACATTCTGTTCAGACAACCTCGGGCAATCTTTAATGAAGTGGTCAACTGATCCGCACTTGTAACAGGAGCGGTCAGGGAATCTACAACTCCCCGAATGCCATTTACCGCAATATCGACATTTCGTTCTGTCTCGACGGTCATTCCCAACACTGGCGACCGAAGTGCCTCGTGTACCCACAGGGGGTCGATCACGATCTCGTCTAAAAAGGCCCGAAGTGCCTCTCGACCAGCCCATATCATCTCGAAATTTCTTCGATGCCTGTTGAAGAGACTTTCCCGAAGATCTTTTACGAAACTCTCCAGTTCCCACGTCAACTTTTTGTTTTTCTTTTCTAAGCTCTTCGACTTTACAAGCTCGCTCGACAAGTACTACAAACTCTCGTATTTCAAGAACGCCAATGAACATTTTTATATCTTCATTCAGCCCATCCTCGAAGCGTTTACACATAATAGCCTCGGACGAAACACATTCCCGAGCGTATCTACTAAGTCTAACAAATTTTCGCTCGTAATCAGTAACTGACATAGAACCTTGCTTAAGCTCAAGAAATTCCTTCCGTTTTTGATCAACAAATCTCTGACTGGTATACTTTTTTCGAAACTCAGTTTGGAAAAACTCCCAAGTTACTTGCTCTCGGGGCACAACAGAAGTCAGAGTACTCCACCAATAGTAGGCAGAATCACGTAGCAAGGAGATAGTACACTTTAGGCATTCATCGGGTGTACAAGATAGCTCATCGAGTACCCGGATAGTGTTGTCCAACCAAAATTCAGCTTGTTCGGCTTCGTCGCTATCCGTAGCTTTAAATTCAGTAGCCCCATGTTTTCGGATTCTGTCAACTGGGGGCTTATTTGACCTTATTTGGTCCGTTACCGGAGGTATTGTAGGTGCGGGGGTTGTATTAGTCGGGAATGGAGGTTGTGAAACAGCCGTATTAGTTCGAATGTATTGGTTGAACCAATCATTCATCACGCTATAGAAAGCTTGTCTAGCTTCATCATTCGGGTTACTAGCATTAGGTTGAGAGTCCGCCGGCGCTGTCCCTTGTGCGGGAGCAGGCGCTACACTCTCAAGATCATCAGCTACCTCTCGGTCGGGATCGGGATCCATTACTATAAATAAACACATTTACAATTGTCAGAAATCACCACACTATCAAGTAATCACATAAAATGGCATGTATAGCTAGACCCAACGCATTACGGTAGTCCTAGAATCGACTAAACCGTAGCTCTGATACCAATCAAATGTAACACCCCGAACCCGAGACCGACACCGGAGTCGAACACGAGGTGTTAACAGACTTTAAACCCCTTATAAAAAAAATTTCCCAGACACTGCCAATCTGCGTACTAGTCGCTTTAAAAATCATATCTCAAACATATATAAGCCATTTTCGCATGGCTAACCAAAATTATACAAGTCCAAAGGGTCCATGACCCACAACAAACGGGTAGTCCTATACATGCCATTTCGAAGTTCAACCAAAATTGTACCAAAAGGGGGCTTTGATAGTGTGGGCGACTTTGACTTAAAGATCCCGAGTCCGATAGCTGGAGAACCAAATCTATAAAACAGAGGAGCAATGAAACGGAGTAAGCGATTTATGCTTAGCAAGTTTTGAGCAAGGAATTCCAGCACAACAAAAGTATAGCATTCATATAGCTAAACGGATAATTTCATATGCACAAATTTTCGATATCATACTTGCTTCACATTACCAACCCTTATGTACATACACAAAAGATCAACTTAGCCAAAGGCCGGTAGCTCGTTTATCAACTGAGCGAATACTTATTTGTAAGGGCTCAACTAAATTCAAGCACATACGAAACATACCTCAATGTTGGGATGTTTCTAGAGCATTAACTGAAATTTTTACAGCAAGATCATTCATTCCCAAATCACGTACCTTCGGAATTTAACCAGATATAGCTCCTCGTTCAAATGCCTTCGGGACATAGCCCGGTTATAGTAACTCGTACAAATGCCTTCGGGACTTACCCCGGATTTACTAACTCGCACAAATGCCTTCGGGACTTAACCCGAATTTAGTAACTCACACAAATGCCTTCGGGCTTAGCCCGGAATTAGTATCTCGCACAAATGCCTTCGGATCTTAGTCCGGATATGGTCACTTAGCACAAAGCCTTCGGGACTTAGCCCGAACATCATTCAAATAACCATGCACATTTAACAATAAATCATGGCCCATTCGTATTTCATTTTCGGTAGCAAAACTCAAACACAAGACACTTATCATTCTTGTAATTTCGGCTCAATAGCCACACACAAAGAGGATGATTTTGATTTGCTTAAAACATGATCTAATCAAATCTTAATTTAAGCTCTCTTACTCAAGAACTTACCTCGGGTGTTGTCGAACGATTCCGATAGCTATTCGACCACTTTTTTCTTCCCTTTATCGGATTTAGTTCCCCTTTGCTCTTGAGCTTAATTAAACAAATAAATTGATTTAATCATTTGAGCATCGAAAAGAGGAACACAAGGCACTTAGCCCATATTTATACATTAGACATTAAGGTCACATATGTACGGAATCATGAATCAAACTCAACATTTTAGCTAATTTTTCCCCCTTAGCCGAATATGCATGTCTATTTTGGGGCCGATTTCAACACTTAATACATTCTACAAGTATGGTCACTTGTATTGACTAAACACCCTTTTGTTTCAAGTTCAAAACTTGGCTAATACACACATATATACACTAGTAAAGCATCCTCTCCCTTTCCATCAATTTAACACATGCATTACTCATTAATCTACAACAATTATATTCGGCCTTAGCACACAACTTGCTAGCCGATTCTTCTCCATTTAGCAATCAATGCACATATGTGCTCACTCAAAAATGCTAAAAGAAGATTCAAGAATCATCAATCCACCATCACATGCATCATTACAAAGCTTTACACTTAGCATGCAAATGACATCAACACAAATCCACCTTAGCCGAAACTTAACTCATCTTCATGCCTCATCACCACAACATCAAACATCAACCAAGAATGATGCATCCATGGCCGAGTGTTATTTCCATCACATAGCAAGATTTAGACCATAGGCTAGGTAGAACTCAAGCTAACAACTAAAATATGCATGCATCTCATGGAACATCACCAAACATACCTTAGCCTAGTCACATGCATGGCCGAACCTCTTCAACCTTTCTTCTTCCTTCCTCCTTAAAATTTTTGGCCAAAGATAAACCAAAGGATGAGCACTTTTTTTTTGTTTTTCTTTCTAGTTTCGGCTAAATGGGGGGGGAAGAAACAACCACACACTTTTTTTTTTGTTTTCATCATATCCCCTTTCATTATTTAATTTCCATGCTCATTATTTTATTTTTTTCCACCCATGATGCACCAACACAACATGTCTATGACATGTCTTGCCCATCACACTTGGTCTACCATGCTTGTCATGGCCGGCCACTACTAATAGGGGGAATTTGACATGCAAGTCCCCCTTTTTTTATTTCATGCACTAATAGGTCCTTATGCTTCGACCTATCACATTTCAAAAATGTCGCACATAAGTCCTATTGACTAAATTCACATGCAATCGACTAAATCGAAGCTTGAAATTTTCACACATTCATAATTACATATTCTAGACAATAAATATCACATTCAAACATTTCGGTGACTCGGTTTAACGGTCCCGAAACCACTTCCCGACTAGGGTCAATTTTGGGCTGTCACAGCATGTAAAGCCGAAGAAATCAAAAAAGAGAAAAGAAAAGCTTTTTCAGAAGCTAGAGAGGTGCGAAAGAGATCATTGAGCAAGCCATTTCAGTCTATGACAAAGAAATCCTGAGATGAATATAGCCGCTCAAAGGCTAATGCGGGACATTCGAGTAAAGATCGTGCTAGATCACATTCGAACTTCAGAGCTCCAGCTACATCTGTTGTCAGTGTTGGAAATGTTTGATCTGATCGACCCGAGTGGAAACACTGTGGTAAAAGACATTCCGACAATTGTAGATTATATGATCAAGCTTGCTTCAAATTTGGATCTTTAGACCATTTTATCCGTGATTGTCCCGAGTCTGTCGAGCAAGAGATTGTGCAAAACCCGAGGCCAAGAGTCAATGCATCTTGTGGTAGACCTCTCAGAAATACAGGTAATGTGAGTGGTAGTGAAAGGGGAACAAAAGACACTGCTGTTAGATCCAAGGGTCGTGCAGCTGCCAGAGCCTACGCCATCCGAGCTCGTGAAGAAGCTTCGTCTCCAGATGTTATAACTGGTACTTTCACACTTTATGACACTTCTGTGATTGCTTTGATAGGTCCTGGATGAGCGCATTCTTATATATGCATGAATTTAGTGAATAGTAAGACTTTGCCTGTAGAGTCTACTAAATTCGTAATTAAAGTATCGAACCCCCTAGGCAGATGTGTTTTGGTTGATATAGTCTACAAGAATTGTCCGTTAATGTTTCGAGACATTTGTTTTCTGGATGATCTGATGTTAATACCTTTTGATGAGTTTGATATAATTCTGGGTATGGATTGGTTAACTTTGCATGATGCTATTGTGAATTGCAAACGGAAAACTATTGCTTTGAGATGCAAGAATGATGAAATAGTTAGAATTGAATCTACTGATTTGAATGGGTTACTAGTTGTGATTTCGTCAATGAAAGCTTTGAGTATTGTGAAAAAAGGTTGTGAAGCTTACTTTGCGTATGTGATCAATTCGAAAGTAACAGAAAAAAAGTTGAATTAGAGCCTGTTGTCTGTGAATTCCTTGATGTGTTTCCTGAAGAACTTCTGGGATTACCTCCGATACGAGAAGTTGAATTTGGCATTGAGTTAGTATTGGGAACTACTCCGATTTCGATAGCTCCGTATAGAATGGCTCCGACCGAACTAAAAGAATTAAAGTCTCAGTTGCAAGAGTTGACCGATAGAGGATTTGCAAGACCAAGTTTCTCACCTTGGGGTGCTCCAGTTCTGTTTGTGAAAAAGAAAGACGGTACAATGAGAATGTGCATTGATTATCGTTAGTTGAACAAAGTGACTATCAAGAATAAATACCCTCTGCCTCGAATTGATGATTTGTTTGATCAATTGAAAGGAGCTACCGTGTTTTCGAAGATAGATTTGAGATCAGGCTATTATCAGTTGTGAGTAAAAGACTCAAACATTCCGAAAACTGCATTTAGAACGAGGTATGGCCACTATGAGTATGCCTTTCAGACTAACGAATGCACCTGCTATCTTTATGGATTTGATGAACAAAATTTTCAGACTGTATTTAGATCGATTTGTTGTTGTATTCATTGATGGCATATTGATTTATTCGCGTGATGAATCTGAGCATGCCGAGCATCTGAGAATAGTGCTACAGACCTTGCGAGATAAGCAACTGGATGCGAAGTTTAGCAAGTGTGAATTTTGGTTATGAGAGGTCGGTTTTCTAGGCCATATTGTATCAGGATTAGGTATCCGAGTGGATCTGAGCAAAATTTTAGCTATTCTAGATTGGAAACCTCTAAGAAATCTCTTCGAAGTTTACAAATTTCTGGGACTTGCTGGTTATTACAGACAGTTCGTAAAAGGCTTTTCTATGATCGCGACTCCACTACTTCAGAAAGATGTGAAGTTTGATTGGTCTGAAAAGTGTCAGAAAAGCTTTAATCATCTGAAAGCTCTATTGACTGAAGCTCCAGTGTTACTATAACCCGAATTTGGTAAAGAATTTGTGATTTATAGTGATGCTTCATTGAACAGTCTGGGATGTGTTTTGATGCAGGAAGGCAAAGTCATTGCTTATGCTTCGAGACAGTTAAAGTCTTACGAAAAGAACTCTCCGGCTCAGGATCTAAAATTAGCTGCGATTGTGTTTGCTTTGAAAATTTGGTGCCACTATCTGTTCGGTGAGAAATGTCACGTATATTCTGATCATAAGAGTTTGAAATATCTGATGGCTCAGAAAGATTTGAATCTACGACAGAGGAGATGGTTAGAACTATTAAAAGACTACGAGTTTGTTATTGACTATCATCTGGGAAAAGCAAATGTTGTTACTGATGCTTTGAGTCGAAAATCACTGTTTGCATTATGTGCCATGAATACTCATTTAGTTCTGTTTGATAATGGTTCGGTATTAGCTGAATTGAAAGCAAGATTGTTATTCATTCAATAGATTATCGAAGGTCAGAAGGTTGATAATGAGATAATAACAAAACGAGCTCTGTGTGATTTGAATTTTGATTTTGAATTTTGAGTTGATAATAATGATTATTTGAGATTCCGAGATTGAATTTATGTTCTGGGAAATCCAGAATTGATTCAGATGATTTTGAACGAAGCTCACAATAGTTGTTTATCTGTGCATCCGGGTAGTACAAAAATGTATAACGATCTAAAACAACTTTATTGGTGGCCTGGTATGAAGCGTGATATCTCTGAATTTGTTGCGAAATGCTTAATCTATCAGCAAGTTAAAGCTGAACATCAAGTTCCCTCTGGTTTGTTAAAGCCAATTATGATTTTGGAGTGGAAATGAGATAGAGTAACGATGGATTTTGTATCGGGTCTGCCCCTATCTCTGTGAAAGAAAGATGGTATCTAGGTTGTAGTTGATCGATTGATGAAATTAGCTCATTTTATTCTGGTACGATCCGATTACTCGCTTGACAAGTTAGCTGAGTTATACATTTTTGATATTGTGAGATTGCATAGTGTACCATTATCTACTGTGTCAGACATAGATCCAAAATTCACATAGCGATTTTGGAAGAAATTGCGAGATGCTTTGGGTACAAAATTCCATTTCAGTATTGCTTTTCACCTAGAAACGGATGGTCAATCCGAGCGGATTATTCAGATACTTGAGGACATGTTGAGATGTTGCATTCTTGAGTTTGAAGGTATATTGGAACTGTATTTTCCTTTGATTGAATTCACTTATTATAACAGTTTTCAATCAAGCATCAAAATGGCACCACATGAACCCTTATATGGTCGTAAATGCCGTACACCTTTATATTGGACTAAACTTAGCGAGAATAAGATTCACGGGGTTGACTTGATAAAAGAGACTGAGCAGAAAGTAAAAGTGATCCGAGATAGTCTGAAAATAGCTTCTGATCATTAGAAATCATATGCAGATTTGAAATGAAAAGACATTGAATTTAGATCAGAGACAAAGTGTTTTTGAAAGTCTCACCGTGGAAGAAAGTACTCTGATTTGGCAAAAAAGGCAAATTGAGTCCAAGGTTCATCGGGCTGTTTGAAATTATCGAGCTTATCTGACCGGTTGCATATAGATTGTTGTTGCCGTCTGAGTTAGAAAAGATTCATAATGCGTTTCATGTATCGATGCTTCAACGATACATATCCGATCCTTCGCATGTAATTCCTCTGTCTGAGATTGAGATTCATTCTGATATGACCTACGACGAAGAACCGATCTATATCTTAGTTCATGAGGTTAAAGAATTGCGAAATAAGAAAATTCCCTTAGTTAAAGTCATGTGCCATCGAAACTGTATTGAAGAGGCTACGTGGGATCCCAAAGATGTTATAAGACAGCAATATTCGAATCTGTTCAGTGGTAAAATCTTTGGGGACGAAAATCCCTAAGGGGGAGAATTGTAATAGTTCGGTTTAGACCCTAGTCGAAATAGTGGTTTTGGAACCAAAAATCTGAGTAAAAAAATATTTTTATATTATTTTCCGTGCTTAAAATAAGTGAAATAGAATGTGTGAAAATTTTAGTATGAAAATTTAATCGTTTGTGTGCTTAATTTGATAAAAGGACTTAATCGCGTAAAATGTAAAAGTTTCCTGCTGATTATTAAAGTGCCTATTTGCTATGTCTTTTTAAATGAGATGTCCTTATGTTGATATTTGACCATTGAAAGTTTGAACGGACATATATGCCATAGGTTAGTGGAATTTAAATGTGTACAATAAGGCTAAATTAGTAACTTTTGCCATTAAAGTTAATTTAATTAAAATAAAAGCATGAAATTAAGTTATTATCATCATCTTAGCTGAATTCATCAAAGAAAAAGAATGAATAAGAGCTCTTAGGGTTTCAGTACTTTGATTAGTGATTGAGGTATGGTTTTTTGATCGGTTTTTGATAATTTCTATGTTTTTGTGATCGTTGCTCTGTATACTATCAAGCCTATGTCCTAATTTCTGAAATCGTTAATGATTTTGAGTTGAGCTATTGATGAAACTATGAGTTTTACGAAGTTTGATGTTATTAAATGAAAGATATGTTTTGGGTTAACATATTTTGTATTTGATTTTTTGATGAATTTGAGTAATTTGGACTAAATTGTGAAATTTGTAAATTTAGGGACCAAAATATGAAATAAATGAAATATATGGACTTGTATGAACACTATGAGAATTCGACTAGACATGTGTACAAAGAAATTTTGTGTATTTTGTGATTTTGTGAATTAAGGACTAAATTGTCAAATTATGAAAATATGAGGGCTAATTTGTAAAATGCCCTAAATGTGTGTTTGTGGATTGATTTGAATGATTTGGTGAATAAAAGAGTTAAATTTGAATTTATATAGATCAAGAACAAAAGAAAACAAAATTAGATCGGGGAAAGTCAAAAGTCGTCGAGTGGCCGATTTTGTTCATTCGAATTCGTACGAGGTAAGTCTATATACAAATAAATGTATTTGAAATGGTTTATTTATTCTTATATTCTATTGACTAATGATGAAGCACTTTATGCCTTGAATATGAGATATCTGAGAAAGTATTGACAAAGTTCCGACGTTCGAAAAGCCCGTACGAACCATAGGAATAGTTAGGATACATATGTTATGACATAGGATCCGATATATGTTTTCGTGTAAGACCATGTTTGGGATGTTGGCATCGACTTATGATTTACGTGTAAGACCACGTCTGGGACATTGGCATCATATTTGATTTCGTGTAAGACCCTGTTTGGGACAGTGGCATCGATATTTGATTACATATAAGACCACGTCTGGGACGTTGCCATTGTACGAGCTTTTTGAGTTATCCAAGTATCCTTATGATTTTGAACGGTTCAACGGACATTCTAAGAAAAGAATGAATATATGAAACATGTATCCAATTCAGGTACATTTGAAATGTAGTTCAATGTTTGAGAATAAAAGGTAAGTACATGAGCAAATGATGATATGTGATATAAGTATGAGAAAGTAGGCGATATATGCAGAAGAATTGAGTATATGAGAAATGTATATGAATTATGTGGTTTATGATAGTACCTGACTAAGAAGTATATGTAATTATATGATGCTTATATGTTTTAATTGTTAAGTTTATTTGTATATGGCTTACTAAGCTTTTGAAAGCTTAGTTTGTGTGTGGTTGCATTGTTTATAGATATCAAAGCTATTGGGAGCTCGGGGATCATCGAGGATCATCACCACACTATCGAACCTTGCTTTGGTACTTTTTGAAAATGTATATATTGAAGTATGGCATGTATAGGCTAGAAGTACTTTGATTATGTTTTGTGATGTTTATATCTAGCCATGTGATTTGGCTTGATTATAGTTGTGTATATGAATGAGTTCTTGGGATGAAATATGTGATGCAATATGATCAATATGATGTGTTTTGAATGACCAAATGGAATAGTCAATTTTGGTAAGTTTTGGTATGTGTATATTTGAGAAATTGGAAAGTTTATACCTTGTGATTGAATGAAGTAAAATGATGTTATGAAACAAATGTTTTGATATGATTTTGCCTTATGATTTGGCATAATTTGGTATGGTTATTAAGCATTAAATTGGTTGATAATGTAATGGTATGAATGATGTATGATTTGGTTGTGAAATGGTTGAGAATTTGGTATAAAATGTTGTGGTTTTGATGCTTGTTGGGAGAACCCTTAATGGGTGGCAAATTGGCCTTGTAAATGACCTATGTTTGCCCACAGGAGCAGGGACAGGGGAGTGTGTCTCAGTCGTGTTGCTCGAGGGCCATTTCAAAATGAGCTTGAGGAGACCACATGGTCGCACACACGGGCGTGTGCGAGGCCTTGTGACCAAGTAAGTTTCGAACACAGGTTAGACACACGGGTGTGTGACTGGCAGTGTGACCCAAGTCAGTAGCCTCTCTAATTTTCACACGGCCTGGCACACGAGCATGTCTTACGGTCGTGTGGACGAGTTAGTATGTATGCCCTGTTTTGACACGACCTAGACAAACGGGTGTGTCTAAAGTCGTGTGAGGCACACGGCCTGTTCACACGGAAGTGTGACCTGTACAACTTTGAAAATTGTTTAAGTTTTGAAAAATTTGTATGAGCTCGGTCTAGTCCCGACCCTTTTCTAATGCATGCTTTAGGTCACGATGACTTATATAAGTGACTTTATGGTAATGTTTGATTATGATTGTGGATGATGTATATGAAATGTTTGTAAAATGATCCGATTCGTTTGGTAATGTCATTAACCCTAGTCTGGTGACAGATACGAGTTAGGGGTGTTACACATACCATGATCATAATACCAAAGACATTTGCACATATACATAAATAAATGGGCTTACAACTATTTTAGCCAGAATAAGCCAATTACATGGCTAAATATCAAATCAACTTAAACAAATATGAGCCAATACATTTGGTCAAATCAAATGACACATATAACAAAAAGACCAAGTCTCTATACATGCCATACATTCAAAATGCTAAGACCATTAATACCTAAAATAAGAGTTTGATAGTGTGATTCGAATCTCCGACGATCTCTGATTCCGAGTTAGCTTGGCAACACTATAAAAACATGAAAAATAAATGGAGTAAGCTGTATAGCTTAGTAAGCTCGTATGCAAGAAATAAGCAACCTTATCATGAACATAACATTCAAATAATATAGCATGATTAAAGGTAAAGCTATCATAGTTTCACAATCATAAGGTATTCCATCACAAGACTTACCTCATGTTCATCATTTCACATATGTAATAAGCATGAGCTTCATGTACATACCTGAGCCATAACAAAATGAGTTTACACATATTCTCATCTTTAACATACCTGTGAACCACTTGGAATAATAATTTCGGATACTCAGGAATCTTGCACACTAAGTGCCACATATGTAGCTAACGCTACTTTAATCTCATATAACATTGTTGCTCGCTTTCGAGCTATTATCAGGCCTGCTCACACAAGTTGTCAGTTAAGATGTAGCTATGCAGTGCTACTCACACAAGCTGTCAAGTATCCGCAACATATGCCGGTATACTCAGGTACTGGTAGGACATACAAGACCAACACCCGAATCACATAATCACATAACAGATACTAACCCTAGTGACATGTCACTTGTATTCTACCCTATTCCTAAGGTTCAAACGAGATTTCTACTTGTCGATTCGTCATCGAAATCGTTCGTTGAGTTATACTCATTCACTTAATCAAATATACAATTCATGAAATGTTAAAACATTTAAATACAATTATTTTAAAGCTTATTTTTAGCATACGAACTTACCTCGGTACAAAATGGACAATTGTTCGATTTAGTCCACAATCTTGTTCTTTCCCCAATATAGGTTAGAACCTCGTCTTTCTTGATCTATAATATCAAATTTAACTCATTCAATTATCACATTATTCATTTTAATCCCAAAAACACCTTATGGCAAAAATTACATTTTTTCCCTAGCTTTTCAACTTTTTACATTTTAGTCCCTAGGTTTGTAAAATGATTTTCATCCAATTTCTTCATTACCCAAGCCTAGCCGAATATTAATGGTACTCATAACAGTCCAAAATTTTCATTTATTCACATTTTTACATATTTTACAACTTTTACAAATAGGTCCCTATTTGACATTTTCATCAAAAATCACTTGGTGAATGTTCTTTACCTAACATAAAACATACATTTTCTACCATTAGACATCAAAATACACAAACATTCTACATGGGTAAAATTTTTGACTTTGATTTTCTTTCAAATTAGTCCTTGAAATAGCTAGATCAGGTTACATCGATCTCAAAAATATAAAAATCATTAAAAGCAGGACAGGAACAGACTTACAATTGACCTTGAAAGCTTGGAAAAACCCTAGCTATGGACACCCTTGTGAATTTCGGCCATGGGGGATGAAATTAGAAAATATGTGTAATAGCCCAAAATTGGGTCTAGTTGGAACAGAGGTTTCAGGACCACAAAATTTGAGATATAAATAATTATTTTATGATTATTTTGATGTCTATGATATGATTGCATGATTGAGTGAAAATTTCGTGAAGAAATTCTATGCATAAGGTGCTTAATTCGAAGTTAGGGACTAAATTGAATAAGTTGCAAAACTTGCATTCTAGAAGTTTCTAGTATGAAATTGATTTGAAATATTAATTAGGAGGTATTAAATAGCAATTTGACCAATTTATAAGTTATGGACAAAAATTGGACATGGATGGAATTTTTGGAAAGTTTAGTAGTAAGGGTATTTTGGTCATTTAGGGGTAAAATGAATTAAAATACAAAATTAAAAGCCAATTTTGCTCATCTTCTTCACCATGGACGTGTATACCAAGGGAGACTCCATGGATAGGGTTTTCAAGCTTCCCAAGCTCAATTGTAAGTCCGTTTTAACCCCGTTTTTTAAGTTCTTTACGTTTTTGGAGTCCCGGTAACTTGTTTTAGCTTATGCTAGCAATAATTCAACCTAGGGTTCATATTTGGAAAAATACCCATAGGTAAAATTTGTGTATTCTGGTGTTTTATGATACAATATGAGGTTTTAAATTATGTTATACAACTTGTGCTACTCGGTTTTAAGTGAAAACGATCAAAAGGGCTTAATCGGTAAAAATACCTAATAGTCATAAGTATATGTTAGAGTGAGAATTTGATGTTGCCATAGAAGGGAAAAGTGATCATCATGTCATAAAACATAAGAATAAGGGATGAAGTTTAATTCCTGAGCCTAGGGGCAAAAGTGTAAATATGCAAAAGTTTAGGGGCAAAATTGTAATTTTTCCAAAGTTTGAGTTAAGGACTTTTTTGAATAGTACATTAATTAAATAAGTAAAATATGATGTTTTAGATCTCGGAAAACAAGATTTGAACCTAGAATGAGAGAAAAATCAAAAATTGGGAAAGTTGGTAAAATGGCCGTTTTAATATCAAGGTAAGTTCATATGTATAATAAGCATTAATTTATGCATTTTTCAATGTAAAATTGATATATTTACTATGATTTCCGAGGTGTTGAAAGTATGTAAGTTGGTATGATAATAATACAACAATAATGCTGTAATTTATATTTGAAAGTTAAATTTAGTGAATTAATTGAATTATGCTAAATTAAATGATTATGGTGCCAAGTTTATGAATTGATTTAAAAATATGTCTATAGTACATGAAGTGCATTGAATTATCATACATAAATGTGATTTCTATGATTATGGATATTATGGGAAATTGTAAGTTCATATGATTTTTAATAAGACAATGTGTAATTTAATGTTATTGCGTTGATATTAAATGAGATGTAAGTTTATATGTAAGTAATACATCACTATTACTTGTATTATGATATTTTATAAAAATATTGGAAATATGTTTGTGGATAATTACTTGATTGGTGAAATTGTTGGAAAAGAGAGAGAAATCCCGATTGAACCTTCGGAAAGATTGGATGATACAGATGCTATGTAGCTAGGTCACATGTATAGTGCTGAGTGCACATCATGTGTACAAGAGAGCTACAAGACATTATGATGTAGCTAGGTCGCATGGGTGATACTATGTGTACACCATGTAGACAAGAGAGCTACGGGATATATGTAGCTAGGTCGCGCATGCGTGGTTCCAAGTGAAGGACACCATGTAGACAAGAGAGCTACGAGATAAACTGGCTAGGTCACATGGGTAGTAGTAAGTGTTCACCATGTGTACAAGAGAGCCGAACTATATGATGGGTGGAGCTATGTGCTGAAACCACCAAGTATCGAGGATTGATCCGAAGTGTTCAACGGGAGACTCTCTATGTATTGCTTTGTGAGTTTTGTGATGAATAAGTGCAGGAACTTGGTTATGTGAATGATGTGTTCATTAAGTGACCAGGATGTGGTAAGGTTATAAACAAGTAAGTTATACATGAGGATGATTTTATGGTGACCTTGTGATCATGGGCCTATACTTGTGATGTATGAAATGTGGTGAAAATGATTTGTGATATGTATGTTAAAATGAGGTTAATACAAAGAAAGTGTGAAAGAGTGAATTAGCAATAAAACTGTTTTGGATAGTAGCAGTGACGTGATTTTGAAAAATCACCAAATATAATAGAAATTGAATCAGAGACTTAATGAGATATCAAATTAAATCTTAATGAGTCTATTTTCATATAAAATAAAAATAGAAAGCAAAGGAGTTCTATATTTTGAGATATTTATGTTTTTGTGAGACTGATACAGAATGATTACGTGATCCCCTGTTCTGACTTTGGAAAATCACAAAAATTTGGAAAAAAATAATTAGAGGCTCAAAATTATATTTTTAAAATACATAATGAGTATATTTTCAAGATAAATGAACAAGAACATTATCCGAGTTCTGTACTATGAGATAATTATTTTTTAGTGAAGAGAGGTCAGAACTGTCAGAAAGTGAAACAGGGGAAATGTTAATGAATAAACTGTACTAATTGGCTAAACCAAAAATTATGAAAATTTTATGGTGGAAAAATATGTGAGTCTAGTTTCAGGGAAAATTTACGGATCTTAATTTGGAGCTCTGTAGCTCAAATTATAAATAATTAAGTGACTATGACTCGTGTGGACAGTTTGATGTGAACATTTATTAGTAAATTGTGAAATCGTACTTACAAGAATGCTATATACATTAAGGATGTGGAATGGAGAGGAGGAGGAAAATAAATATATGTGGAATACATGGAAACTATGGTATATGAAATATTGATATAATGAAATAAATGATATGTGTTTATAAGAAAACAAAAAGAGAATGTTATGTATCATGACATGTATATATATATATATGACTAGTCTCAATGTAATGCTTGTTGGGTATGGAATTGAATTGAAATGTTTCAGGCAAACATGTTATTCTGCGCATCTAAATCATGGTATTTTATAAAGATATGATCTAGCTTTAAATATGAATGCTTGATGATTAAGCTGAAGATATTTGGTAAGATGATAATCTTGGTATAAATGTATAAGTGGTACTATAATAAACAAGGTAAAATGAGTATGAGAGACACATGTATGATGACATACAAATGCTATGTTTGTGGTTTAATTGAGGATGTTTAATCATTAAATGAATACCAAGTTATATGTTTAATTGAAATGTTTAGTCCTATTAGTCAAATTGGTCACTTTTTCGATAAAATTTCTTAACAAAATTTTCACACAATCATTCAATCACACTGTAGACCTTAAACAAATAATAAAATTAACATTTCTACTTCGAATTTGTGGTCCCAAAACCACTATTTTGATTTGACCCTAAAACGGGCTATTACAGTACCGATCCGATCCTTTACATGTTATTTCTCTGATAGAGGTAGAGATTCAGCTTGGTATGATATATAGTGAAGAATCGATCAAAATCTTAGCTCAAAAAGTAAAAGATTTCAGAAATAAAAGGTAGCATAAAAGTTCTTTGGAAGCAACATGGTATAGAATAGGCTACCTGGGAACCGTAGGATACTTTGAAGAAGCAATACCTGAATCTTTTCACTGGTAAGATTTTTTAGGACGAAAATCCTTAAGGGGCGAGAGTAGTAACAACCCATTTTTCAGTGAAATCAGAATAGTGGTTTCGGGACCACAAATCCGACCTTAAAATAAAACTTATTTTTATTTTATTATATGGTCCATATTATGATGGACATGTTGTGTGAAAATTTTGATAATAAAATTTTATCGAATAAGTGTTTAATTACGAGAAAGACTAAATCGCATAAAACATAAAATTTGAATTCTAGTAGCTATAAGGATTAAATAGCTATGGGATTATAAACCATTAAAGAAAAGTATGTAGATTTTTGGTGACTCATCCATGGAAAAATTAGAAAAGTGTAGGGACTAAATTGGAAATTGAAAAAAATAATTAATTGAAAAGATGATAAAAGAAATATCATCTTATTTTTGTTATCTTCAACCCCAAATTTTATGGAAACCCTAGGAGGGAGAGAAGAAAATTCCAAGGCTTAATTGGATTCGGACAACACAAATTTGAGGTTAGACAGAGGAAAAGAAAAGGTCTTGAATTAGTAGATTTTATACGTGAACAAGTGTCCAGGTAAGTTCATGTAACTTAATCGAGTAGGTAATTATGTTAATTGAATGTTATGCTTGTATGTAATGTTACTTATATTGATGTACATTACTTGAATGCTATAATGAGAAATTTAATACGTGATTGATATGGTGAGAAAGGGTTAAGTCTTAATTGAAGATTGAATTTCGATGAATATACGTGCTTTCCCGAAATGAATATGGTCCTGCATTTTTTTGTGGACGGAATTTAGCTCAAACGAGTAATCTTTTGAAGTTGTTATAGAAAGGATTTAGCCCGGATGGGTAATCTTGATATAATACCTCTCGAGTATACATTATGGTTAAGGTTTGGCCTGGACTAATAATCCTAATTGAGCTATTCTGAGCATAAGTTATATAAAGGATTTAGCCTGGACTGGTAATCTTGATATACAATATATGGCTCGAGAGTGTATTCCTTGGTTAGGTGCCCTATTGGGTACCCTTGAATAAGAATTGATGGATTATTGAATCGTACACCTCGAGTGTACTACTTGAGCATCCATTAGAATTTCAATGATTCAACGGACATAAAACTCTTAACATGGCACGAGAATTATGAGATGTAATGCTAATGACTTAAAAGAATATTGCATGATGACCTCATCTCTGTTTATTTGATTGATAAGAAGATTTTGGTGACTAACATGTTTGATTGAGTGTGTGTGTTTAGGCAATTTAGTCAAATGGATGGAAAACATGATATTGTATGCTTAGATTCAATAAACAGGATTGGTAAGTTTAGTTTCCGTTATACGAACTTACTAAGCACGTAATGCTTACTTTGTTTTATTTTTCCCTCTTTTATAGTGCTCAGAAGCTCACAAAGGTTGGAAGATCATTGGAGCATCGTCACCCTATCAACTAGTTATTTTGGGTATACATAGTAAAATCATTTTGGTATAATGACATGTATAGGACAACTTGGCCATTAGTTGCATGTTAATGATGCTTGTAATCTAGCCATTGGAATGGCTAGTAATGGTTAATTTGGTATGATTAATCAGGTTATTATGATATAATCATATGTGATATGTTAAGTATATGTGATCAAATGATGTTAATGCCTAGCTTAATTCAAGGTAAGGTTATGAACACATATGCATGTGATGGTATGCTATGATGAATGACAGAATTGTTTAATTTGAGTGTTTGGAATGGTTGGTATTGGATGTGTGTTTCAAGTGCAGGTCTCGGGTGAAATTTTAGGTGAGAAATGAAGCTACAAATGGCTTCATTTTGTCCACACAGGCAGACACACGGGCTTGTGTCTAACTCATGTGTGACACATGGCCTTGTAACATGGACATGTGGTTAGGTCGTGTGTCCCATACACCTTAATTTTGAGAAACCGAATGCTCAGAATTAAGTACACGGGCAAAAACACGGGCGTGTGTCTCAGCCGTGTGTGCTACATAGCCTAGAACAAGGGCGTGTGTGTTGGTTGTGCGAAATTGGCACCTAATTTAGAATTAAATTAATTAACCATGCGGCCTAGCACACGGGTGTGTGGCATGGCCGTGTGCACAAGTCAAAGAGTTACATGGGGTCGAACACGGCTTGTAGCACGGGCATCTCTTAGGGTCACATGGGTGTGTCCCTTGGACCACACGGGCGTGTGAGTCCTGCACCTTAGAAAATTTTTAAAATGTCGTGAAAAATTCTTAGAGCTCCCGATTAAGTCCCGACTCAATTCTAATGCTCATATTGGGCCTCAAGGACCCAATAAATGGACGTTTTGTATGATCTCGATTAATGAATAGTAATTTACATAAATTATGTAAAATATTCTGAAAGTTTAGGTAATGGTCCAAAACCCTATTTTGATGAAAGATACAGGTTAGGGGTGTTACACTTATTCCCCCAAAATGTATTTAAATTATGAACACCTACGAAATCACAAGGTATTGCTTGGATCACCTCTCGAAAACCACACTGCTCACGCTGGCACACAACTAATCTGCAATGGGTAAAGAAAGGAGTGGGTGAGCTTAATAAGCTCAATGAATGAATGAATGAAATAACAACTACGCAAACATATCATCTGTGACACCCCTAATTTGACCCTAGTCGGAAAGTGGTTTCGGGACCACAAAACTGAGTCACAAAAATAATTAATTGTTATATTTTATGCTTATTATTTATGAATAAGTATGTGTGAAAATTTCATGCTTTAAATTTTGTCATTTGGATGTGAAATAAATAAAAAGGGGCTTATGTGAAAAATCTTGAAAATGTCATAGGTTAATTGGAAGTGGCTAAAAATTGCATGGTTTGAAGCATGAGGGACTTGCATGTCAAACATTCCTTTTTCTTGGTAGTGGACGGCAAGGATGGGCATGAATGACACATTTTGGCATTTTGTGCTTTGTATGTTAGTAAATAATGTTAATAATATATTTGTTTATATTAAAGAAAATGGTTTCATAAAATAGAAATAATAAAAGTTAATGAAATAAATGAATAAAACATGTTTGAGGTGAAAATAACAAGGCCATTTCTTCTTCTTCTTGCCGTGAGTTGAGAAAGAAAATAGAAACCTTTGAGCTTAGGGCATTCGGCAAAAGAAGGCTTCAAATAAGGTAAGGTTCATGTTATTTTCGTTGAAAAGTTGTGAATTTTGGTTGGTTTCGAAGCTTGCAACAAGACCCATGTGAAAATTTTTGTGTTCATGAAGCATGTAGCAATCGGTCATGAGCTTAATGGGGTATATTTTGTATGTTTGATGATTTTGGGAGGATAATTGATTCTAGTTGAGTATGAACAAACTAAATGTGCTTGATGGCTCAAATGAGCTTGGAAAGTGGCCAATGTTGTTTAAGTTCATGAATTAGGGCATAATTTCATTCGGCCATGGAAATTGAGCATGGAAAAAAAAAATCTGGTGTGGGATATATGAAGCTGAAAATTTAGTTTGAAGTGTGGTAATTGTGTTAAAGATGAACATTAAACCTTTATGTTTTATGGTCTTGTAAGTTAGGTGTAAAACCCATAGCCTTTTTTATGCTTAGCATGGAATTAGTGGTTAAATGAGTTATAAACCTATTATAATTTGAAAATTTGATGGTTTTATGGAGAAGGGGGCATTCAGAAATAGAGGTTAAATTATAATAACCTCACCTTAGTGAATTGAAGTAAAATTTGACTCTTCATAGGATTAAATTACCTATGACCGAATGTGATGAAATTGTCAAGAAATAAATTTGGTTAAATGAGATTCGGTTAATGGTGGGTGTATAGAATAATTGAATGCTAATTTGATTAACTCTCTAATGGTTAAATGTGTTAAACCTTAAAGCATGATTTAGTTTAACCAAGGGAGAACTTGTATATTTGTAGGGGGGCATGTTTGAACGTGTATTGATAATTGATTTTGAAGGTTCGGCTTTATGCCTTGATAGTTGGTTTTGAAGTATATGATGTCTTAGTATAAATATATGTGCATTCGGTCACTTTCATAACATGCATTTAAAGTGTCCTTTGGATGCAATTGCTTATGCACTTGAGGGTATATGAGTTAATTTTCTTTATGGCAAATTTGGATAAGAAGCTAACCAATAATATGCTAAGGTAGTCATGTGGATAATCGGCTTTGTGAATATTATTAAAGGTGTAATTAGTTATATGCACAGGTCATCGGTAAAATTGACCACATAACTAGTATATGTATATAAGGCGACATGGTGATACCTAGGTAAATGTATTTGGGATTGTTTTTATGAAATACCGAATGTGTGCAGATGTATCGAGGTGTTGCCTTATGTATGAGTTTCATTGAGAAGATTTACCTTGTTGTTTTTAATGATATAACAAGGTGATTAAAATAGTTTAAATTTTGTTAATTAGACTCAAGAGCATAGAGGGGCAATTTTGGATAAAGAGAAAGTAAATGAATAGCCGTGGATATCTAGTCGTCGACCACTTCCGAGGTAAGTTTTAAGTGATTAAACGTTGATTAAATTCAATCATAATAGGACATGATGAGTTGATTTAATAAGATATGATGTGGCCATGTTATGTTCTAAGCTCAAAGGGTAAGTTCTTAAGTGTTTGAGCTTGGGAATTTAACTGTAATTTGAAATAGTCTGCTTAGGACAGCAGCAGTAACGTGACTTTAGAAAATCACCATAAATTTATGCAATTGAATTAGAGGCTGAATGAAACATGAAATTAAAGCTTAATGAGTCTAGTTTCTTATAAAAGAAACCGTGTAAGCAAAGTAATTTCCGATAATGAGATATTTAAAGTTGTGTGAGACAGTGCAGAATGACACTGTAATCCTCTATTCTGTTTTTAGAAAATCATTATAAATTGTACAAAATTTTTAAAAGACAAAATTTATATTCTAGATGCCTTAGTGAGTCTAGTTTCAAATTAAATAAACTATAACATATTTTTAATTTTTTACAATGAGAAATTTGATTCGTAGTGAAGAGTGGTCAGCATAGTCAAACAGTGAAATAGTGGAAACTTGAAGAAAAATCTAGCATTGATTGGCCAAACCAAAAATTCTGAAAATTTGTTGGATAAAATATGTATGAAAGTCTATTTTCAGGGAAAATTAACGGCACTTCATTTGGAGTTTTGTAGCTCCATTTACGTATAATTTAATGACTGTTGCTCAGGAAAAACAACTTGTGCTGAATTTGTGATTATGTTGTAAACCTTAATAAAACTATTTGAGTTGCTTATAAGCTATCGATTAAATATTGGTAATCAAAGTACCAAATCCGTATTAAAGTGAAGCTATAAGCCGTAAATGACTAGTATACCTAGTCAATTTTATTATGATGAAATTGATCTACAAGGTGTGTATATGTGATAAGGCCTAATGGCCGATGTGATGAATGTGAAAGTGTATATATGTGATAAGGCCGAATGACCCTTGTGATGAATGTGAAAGTGTATATATGTGATAAGGCTGAATGGCCAATGTGATGAATGTGAAAGTGTATATATGAGATAAGACCTAATGGCCAATGTGATGAATGTGAAAGTGTATATATGAGATAAGACCTAATGGCCGATGTGATGGATGTGAAGGTGTATATATGTGATAAGGCCGAATGGCCAATGTGATGGATGTGAAAGTGTATAAATGTGATAAGTCCCGAAGGGCATTTGTGTCAGTACTATATCCGGGTTAAAACCCCGCAGGCTTTATGCGAGAATATTATCCTGATTAATGTCCGTAGGCTTCGTGCTCGTACTATATCCGAGCTTTAAAGACCCGACGGCTAAATGCTAGGATTCAAGTAAGACTTTGGTATTGAGTATCTACAATAAGTTACCATCAAATAAGTATTATGTATTTAAGATGTTCAGGTATGTATTACTTACTCATCGGTGGAGTGATTTTCGAGGTGAATTATCAGTATCAAAGAGGTAGGTTGTAACAGCCCAAAATTGACCCTAGTCGGGAAGTGGTTTCGGGACCACAAAACCGAGTCATAAAAATAATTAATTTCCATATTCTATGCTTATTATGTGTGTACATGAGTATGTGGAAGTTTCATTCTCCAATTTTGCCAATTGTATGAGAAATTATTAAATAGGGATCGATTTGAGACATGGGGAAAATATGATAGGCTAATTTAAAATGGTC